>NW_027497217.1:0-89204 GCF_021521415.1 Bidens hawaiensis | reverse complement strand
TAACGAATGGGTTCTATTCATTATGAATTTTCATAACGAATAGAAACAAATAAACAAATTAAAAATAAATGAAAAATTCCATTTTGAATTTTCATGAATTAAATAATGCATCGAAACCTTTGTCCCGATGAACTTTACTTTAAAATTCTTACCACTCGGAGTAAGATGCAATACCTTAAGGTGTTTTGCGTTTAAAACACATAAGTGAAAAGAATTAACTTAAAAGTCGATTAACTTAAATCATTTAAATAAAAGAATTAAATAAAAAGGTGGGAAAATATTTTTGATACTTTCTTGTTTAAATATATACCATTTAGCTCGAAAATTGAAAATAAAGCAGAAAATAAACTAAAAACACAATATTTTTGATTTTTGTATATAGTTGATATAAAACAAAATAAAAAAAAACATATGAAAGTTATTCCATGAAAGCAGTATATATTTTTGTGAGTTTAGCAGAGAATCATATTGACCAAATCGTCCTCCCATCGCAGTTTTAAATTTCAATGTTAATATGACAGTTGTTAAGCCGATCATTGATATTGTTTTCCACTTAAATCTTATAACCAAATTTCGAGTATTTTTGTGATATAGTTTAATTTTCAATTAAGGCACAGAATATCGGAAACTATCAGCCTCTAATCTCAGTTCAGGCTTAGTTTGACTTTTACCATATCACCCCAACTTGACTTAAACCATTATGTTGCTGATCAAAAATAAGATTTTTATATATTTAAAAGTGATCTAAGCTCATAATCCCTACTACAAGGTATACCCTTTTTATGAAGCAATACACCAAGCTTCCTTTACTATGAATGATAATGCACGAGTTCATTTGTAGGCTTACATACATTGTATCCTCTGGGTCCGTTTCTTATTGATGTAAAGACACGCGCAAAGGAGGAACAATCTATGACAAATAACGGAATTTGATCAAGTAAGTAATAAGTTTGTACAATATACAATAGTGATCAAGTTTAATGACTTTGGGTTTGCTCTAAAAGATTTTGAAATATTCATATTTATGAATACCCAAATAATTAAGCAACATAAAGACTGATAGTGTCCAGAAACCAGATGCATCCCATCAATACAGGATTTGAGGCCGTAAGACTAGGGGTGTTCTTCTGGTTCGTTTTTCAAGTTTTGGGTTTTTCGGTCGAGTTCTTCGGGTTTCAAAGTTTTAAATATTAACCCGAAACCCACCCAACCCAAATCTCTCATGGTTTTTTTGAGTTCGGGTAATTTGGGTTCGGGTTTTTTCGGGTTGGGTTAATCGGGTTTCGGGTATCCTAGAAAACAAAATGAAAAACAAAAAAAATGTTAAAAACTCCAATGCTAAAATTAAAAAAAACATATTCTTCCTTGCTTGTAACGCAAATATTCAAATAATAAACCAACATAACGTGATAAAGCAATTCAAAAGAAGAATAAAACTAAGTAACTAACTCAAACCATAATCTTTTTCAATCATACGTGATTTGATTGTTTGATTACGGTTGCTATTAGTAATAAACGAAAAAAGTAAATTAACTATAAACAATCGATCCATAATAGTTGGAATGACAACAATCGATTAAGGTCAGCAATTGATAACTTTAGTGGCTAAGACTAAACGTATTATACCTAAAAATATATTTAATTTCATAACAAAAAGTTTATTAAGGTTTTTCGGGTTGACCCAAAACTTATAAATCAAACCCGAAAACCAACCCGAATTACTTCGGTTCGGGTTCGGGTTAGTCTTTTCTCGGGTTCGGGTTAGTTCGGGTTGGGTTTCGGGTTTCGGGTAAAAGTGACAGCCCTACGTAAGACAATACACCATTGAAGCGTTAACCATAAACTAGGTGCATTTTATTTACAATTTTGTTTATGGTGATCAAACAAACATAAGGCTTGAGTATGACAGGCTATTACATTTCTACTTTCATTACCGAAACTTTTGGAAGAGACTAACACCTCTTTCAATTTGGCAGTTTTTTATGTTTATATCGCATACTTTACCTTAACTACTTGTTTATAACCTATCAATGCACCAATGCAATTAAGCACTTAGCCTTTAAAATATATTTCTTTCTGGATATGGGACTAGATAATCAATGTAATATCATTTTATCTTTTTGCTTCAAAACTCATTTTTGAATGGCATTTAAATTCAGTCGCCCCAGTCACTTTCAATTTATAGATAAATGGCTTACATACATTTTATCCCCTGGGATCCATTTCTTACTGGTATTGAGATGTGCACAACGGAGGAACAATGTATAACTAACAGTGGATTTTTTATCAACTCAGTAACACCCCGTAACCGCAGCGGAAACGTAAACGGGATGCAACAGACACATCTGATATCAACAGCATTGCTTATAAAGAAAACACCACTACAATAATTTAAACGCATTACATTGTTCCGAGTTTCGTTACCGACTAGGCGTTATCACATAAGTTTTACCAATATTACGTTAACATGTTTAATACAAAATATAGACTCTTAAGCTTCCACAAAATAGCACACATCATCAAGCACGTATCACTCATTCCAATTTGGGTGTACCTAGAAAGCATGTAAAGGAAACGGGTCAACTACAATAGTTGGTGAGTTTCACTAATTTAAATAAACCATGACAAATCATTTTAATAATCATAAATTAATGATGTAATTATGCTGAGCCTACAAGTGAAAACTCTGTTAACCCAGAAACACATTTAATAACCTCTGGGGACACTGTTAACCCGGAAACACATTTAATAACCTCTGGGGACACTGTTAACCCAGAAATACATTTAATAGTCTCTGGGGACACTGTTAACCCAGAAATACATTTAATAACCTCTGGGGACACTGTTAACCCAGAAATACATTTAATAGCCTCTGGGGACACTGTTAACCCAGAAATACATTTAATAACCTCTGGGGACACTGTTAACCCAGAACACTGTTTCGGGCCTTACAATCTAACAACTCAGACAATTACCATCTTAATACATACCGTACGATTCCCGTACAATAAACATTATATAAATACATTCATTTCCATGCGATCGGCATGTACTTAAACACTTTGATAAAAACATGCTTTCCGCCCCGGGAAAATATTAAAACAGTTCAATAAAAAGGGGCTCGTGAAACTCACCTTTTTGTGAGCAAAGATGTAATACTGTGCACAGCTACCGGTCCGGATCTGTAATACGATCCCTAAGTCGTTACTACACAATTTCTATTAATATAACTTAAATTCGTGTTAACCGGTACGTCTGGGGACGCTGTTAACCCAGTACCGTACACGATCCGGGGACAATGTTAACCCCGAAACACTTGTCAGGACTTAGATTGTGATATCACTTAGAGTTCTTTAGTCAAAATTACCATTAGTTTGTTTTCTCGTTTTGCGTGCCTAGCACGGTTAACCGTCTTTATGTTTTCAAAAAATGAGTTTGGTCACATACGACCCGAAAATAGTTGTTACTGATATTTTAATTAAAGTGGTGAAATTAGAGTTCGGTTTTAGACACCCCGTTTGGCCGCGGGGCCCGTTTCCGTCTTTAGTATACCGGAAACTGCTAAATCGGGTAAAATTACCCAAATCATCCGAATTACTTTCGGATGATTTATTTTTACATGATTAACTTAGTTTCATGAAAATAGTCCATTTTTAGGGTTTTTATACACCAGTCAGCTCGCTTAGGCGAACTTTGCCGGTTTACGCGTTTTAAGCTTTAAAAGTTTGTTTTTATGTTCTGTTTAGCACAAATAATTATCCGTTTAGTCTCGGATCTTGAAATTTTGCAAAAATCAGTTTTTGACAGTAAGGAATTTTATAAAAATATTTCCAGAATTAATTTTTATATTTAACATTTATTTATCTATTTTAAAACGTCATTTAAACACCAAATATGTCGAAAATACCAAACAACATTAGAAAAATCCCAAATTTTTCTGGGATGACTCCTGCCATCCACATAGTTCCCAGTAATTTTTACAGAACCATAAACTCATTTTTCATGCCATTTTCACCAAAACCGAGCTAGAAAACCCTAGATCTTGTTTTACCGAAAAGCCTACTTAGACTTCTCCAATGGACCTGAAATTTTGTGTGTGACTTTTATATTTTATAAAAAGCTTATCTAAATTTTTCCAGAATTTTTCATGATGTTTATCTATTTTTCACCATTTTTAGCCAAAACCGAGCATTAAATTCACCAAATATTCATCCTTTATCCAAAAATTACCAAAATTTCACAGATCTCATATTTTCATGTGTAGATCATCTCTGTGAAATTTCATGACCCAACTCTAAGTCTACCACAATCTGCCCAAATCACACAAATCATACGAAAAACCGAACTACCTTGTGTTTCTAGCTTTAGATCGCAAAGATCTTGCTTTCTAGCCTTTGCTAGCAACTAGATATAACACCTACAAGCACAATAACACCACACCAAGCAAGTTATACCCACAATCAAGCCATTTCTTTCATGGTTTCGGTTAAGACATCAAAACAAAGATTTTAACCGTAAAAATTCGTTTGTGACTCTTTTAACTCCTTTCTTGGACAAAGATCCCTTGTATAACTTGTATACATCACTTGATCATGCAAGAATCGGTTTCATCTCGGGTTTTCACCCATTTTTCACTTGAAACCTCATTTTCTCAAGATTTTGGAATTAAAAACCAAGATTAAACCATAATAACATGTTTATACCTTATGATTCTTGCTTAAAAACTTGGGTTTTTGGATGAATGTTGAAGAGTGTTGAGAGAAATGTGGAGTTGAAGTGTTAAAAAAAGAAAATGATATGTGTATGGGCACCATATGGACCGATCGGTCCATGTATGGTGTGGGGTGGGGCCCACATCTCAAACCTTGGCCACACATTTGGATTGTGTAATCCGGATAATGTTGTGGATAATCTGGTTCAGTTCGTTTTTCGGTTAAACACTTAATTCGTCTTAAAACGAGGCTAAAACGGTCGTTTTTCGGCTTAAAAATAAAATTTATATAAAACCGATTTAAAAACTTTAAAAACTTAAACCAAGACATTTATTGACTCAACACATCATATTGTCGGTCATTGTGCATCTTTTTCGGCTTGATCGATCTTCTCTTGCTTGGTTTGATGTTAAAGGTTTCGTTTATCGTACCGACGTACCAATAAATCGAAATCCTTTTTTTTTCTGTGTTATAATTCACTTATCCCGTAGCCTTAATACTTCGTAAACCTTACTAAACGTCATATATTTCGTCTATAATGTAATCCCCGATTCGATCGGGTTTCAATAATCGTTCATCGGTTAATCGTAATTCCAATACGACTAGCTGTACAGTCGAGTATAATTCATACTTGTGAATCTTATATACTCGTATAAACACATTATAATTTATATATTCAGTATTAAATAACACATAAATGGTATATTCCGGCTAGGGTATACCTGAATTTGCCGGAATCGTTACATTATCCCCCCTTTATAAAATTTCGTCCTCGAAATTTTACGCGTCAACTACTTCCTTTTGAGGAAATAGGTGGGGGTATTTCTTCCGAAATTCGTCCTTTCGTTCCCATGTATATTCTGGGCCTCGTTGCGAGTTCCATCTAACTTTGACCAACGAGATCTTATTGTGTCTAAGTTGCTTGATTTTCCCGTCCACTATTTCTATGGGTTCCTCTACGAAATTAAGCTGATCACTTATTTGGACACCCTCTAAGGGTAACACCGATGTCTCATCCGACAGACACCTTTTCAAGTTCGACACGTGAAACACGTTGTGAACTGCACTTAATTCATCAGGCAGCTCTAATCGGTATGCTACAGGACCGATTTTTGTAGTAATGTCGAATGGTCCAATGTATCTAGGGGCTAACTTCCCCGCCTTTCCAAATCTGACTACTCCTTTCCAAGGTGATACTTTCAAATACACTTTATCACCTTTCTCAAATGATAACGGTTTTCTACGGGTATCGGCATAACTCTTCTGTCGATTCCGTGCGGCCTTCAGATTGTTCTTAATTTCAAGGATTTTGCCGGTCGTTTCCTGGACCAGATCTGATCTAATAACCTGTGTGTCGCCCACTTCAGTCCAGCAGAGTGGTGACCGGCACTTCCGTCCATACAATGCTTCGTAAGGTGCTGCCTTTATACTGCTATGGTAACTGTTATTATAGGAAAATTCAACGAGTGGGAGATGTTGATCCCAATTTCCCTTAAAATCCAGTACGCATGCACGAAGCAAATCCTCCAGTGTTTGGATGGTCCTCTCAGACTGACCGTCGGTCTGAGGGTGGTAAGTTGTGCTTAGATCAATACGCGTTCCCAGCGCTTCTTGTACAGCTTGCCAAAGATTGGAGGTGAAATGGCTATCTCGATCGGAGATGATTGAGATGGGTATCCCATGACGAGACACAATTTCATTTATATAAATCTGCGCAAGTCTTTCGGTGTTATAATTATTTCTAATCGGAATAAAATGTGCCGACTTGGTTAGTCGATCCACGATTACCCAAATTGCATCGTGTCCACGGGACGTCTTAGGGAGATGTGTCACAAAATCCATCGTGATTTGCTCCCATTTCCATTCGGGAATTTCCGGTTGTTGTAACATCCCAGAGGGTTTCTGGTGCTCCGCCTTAACCCTCGCACACGTCGTACACTTCCCAACGTATGTGGCTATATCCTTTTTCATACCCGGCCACCAGTAGAACTCCTTCACATCCTTGTACATTTTATCCGATCCCGGATGTATGGAATATTTCGATATATGCGCTTCGTCCATGATTAGTTCTCGAAGGTCATGGAGGGTCGGGATCCAAATCCGATTTTTGAAATAGAGAATTTCGTCCACGCGCTGTTCGAAATTCTTCTCGTTACCGTAAAGTCCCTTTTTTTCCAATTGTTCCTCTTTCAACGCTTCGCGTTGAGCGACTCGAACCAGGTCCGAAGGTTCGACTGGACTATCATTTCCAGTGCTCGCACTCGCAATGGCTTAACCCGATCCTTCCTACTCAGGGCATCGGCTACGACGTTAGCCTTGCCGGGGTGATAACGGATGTCACAGTCATAGTCGCTTAACAACTCGACCCATCTTCGTTGCCTCATATTCAGTTCTTTCTGATCGAATATGTGTTGCAAACTTTTATGATCGGTGAAGATGGTGCACTTTGTACCGTAGAGATAATATCTCCAGATTTTAAGTGCGAAGATAACTGCTCCCAGTTCTAAGTCATGAGTAGTGTAATTTTTCTCGTGTATTTTTAACTGTCAAGAAGCATAGGCTATAACCTTATTATTTTGCATCAACACGCATCCTAACCCTCTCCGGGATGCGTCACAATACACAACGAAACCATCGTCTCCGTCGGGGAGACTTAAGATCGGCGCTTGGCACAATCTTTGTTTTAGCGTTTGAAACGCCGTTTCCTGCTCTTCACCCCATTCATACTTTCGATCTTTTTGGGTCAGAAGGGTTAAAGGTTGGGCGATGCTGGAAAAGTTCTCTATAAATCGACGATAATATCCAGCTAAGCCTAAGAATTGGCGGATTTCCTTTGGCGATTTAGGCGCTTGCCAATTCTTAACTGCTTCAACCTTACTTGAACGTGTATTCCTTGATGGTTTATAACGTGACCAAGGAATTGCACTTCTTGTAACCAGAAGTTACACTTGGAGAATTTTGCATACAACTTCTCCTGATTTAGAAGCCCTAAAATTAATCTTAAGTGTTGCTCGTGCTCTTCTTTACTCTTCGAGTATATCAAAATATCGTCAATAAACACGATGACGAATTTATCGAGGTAGGGTTTACAGACTCGATTCATGAGATCCATGAATACTGCTGGCGCATTTGTTAGCCCGAAAGGCATAACTAAGAACTCGTAATGGCCGTAGCGAGTCCGGAATGCGGTTTTTGGGATATCCTCCTCCTGAATTCTAACCTGATGGTATCCCGATCTGAGATCAATTTTTGAGAAATAGCTCGCACCTTGCAGTTGGTCGAATAGGTCATCAATTCGGGGGAGAGGATACCTATTTTTGATTGTCAACTTGTTCAATTCCCTGTAATCAATGCACATTCTAAGGCTTCCGTCCTTCTTTTTCACGAATAGTACCGGTGCACCCCACGGGGAATAACTAGGACGTATAAATCCTTTATCCAACAATTCTTGCAACTGGTTGGATAATTCTTGCATCTCTGATGGTGCAAGTCGGTAGGGTGCCTTAGCAACAGGGCCAGCTTGAGGTAATAGATCGATTCTGAATTCGACCTGTCGGGTTGGCGGTAATCCAGGAAGTTCCTCTGGGAAAACTTGTGGAAATTCGCGTACCACTGGGATATCGTCCACCCGTTTTTCCTCAGGATCCGTGGCCGTCAGGCTCGCTAGGTATGCCACGCATCCCTGGCGTATATATTTTAACACCTTGAGGTGGGATATAAACGGTATCATATTGCCCGACTTCTCACCCTGCACTAATACCTCTTCGTCATCCGACACCCGGATCTTGACGATTTTCTTTTCACAGTTTATTTCTACTTTGTTGCGTGCTAACCAATCCATTCTCACTATCACGTCAAAACTACCCAATTCTACCGGTAACAAGTCAATCGGAAGGGATTGATCGTTCAGAATAAAAGGGCAATTCCGAACTATTCGATTAACTATCATGGTTTTACCGTTAGCGACTTCTACGGTATAAAGTTCTATGGTCTCACCAATTGGAAGGTTTGCTATCGACAGGAATTTAACGGAAACAAAACTTCTATCGGCGCCTGTATCAAATAATACAGAAGCGTAATGATCAGAGACGAGGAATGTACCTGTCACTACGCTGGGTCCTGGCGTGCTTCGTTCGCCCCCATCACAAATGCTCGGCCTCGCGCCGGATTGGACGACGATGCCTGACCCGCGGTTTGCCGCCCATTTCCTCACTGGTTCAGTTTCGGACAGTTTCTCTTGAAGTGCTCTGTGCTGCCGCATTCAAAGCAAGCACGGCTGGTGGTCATCACTTGATTTCCTTGTGGGTTTGGTTGTCAGGCTGGTTGGGTCCTAAATGGCTGCGCACGGATAGGTTGCGGTTGTCGGTTCAGGTTGTTCAGGTTTGTCCTACAACTTGGTGCGTAGTGCCCAATCCTGCCACACCGGTGGCACACCACCTCTTTGCACACGCCACCATGGTGATAACCGCATTTCCCACACCTAGGAAACGTTCCCTTCTGCGGTTCTTGTCTTCCGCCTGAACTAGTCATGGCGTAGTTTTGGGCAGTGGGCCTAGCACGTTTATTTTGCTGCTTTTCCTGGATCCTATGGTCATGTGTACCCCGCTTTCCCCCAGCGTATTCTCCTGCCACCTTCAGTGAACCGCTCCTTACGAAATCATATGTGACGATACCAGCCTGCGTCACCGCACCCTCATACGTCTGGTGTCCCCCAGAATGGACTATACTCCTTACAACGGGAGTTAGCCCCCAAATATAACGCTCAACCCTCTTCGACTCTGGGGTGACCAGCCATGGCACCAATCGCGACAAGTCATTAAACCGGTTCGTATAACCCAAATGGTCTGCCCCCTGCATCTCCAGGTTCCACAATTCATTTTCTAATTTCTGCAATTCGTTTTTCGGGCAGAAATGCCCCAGTACAAGAGCCTTAAGCTCTGTCCAGGTCATGCGGTTTGTCGCCGCCTGACCCCGGGTCTGCACTATTGTGTTCCACCATGTCAAGGCATGGTCCGTGAATGTGCAGGTGGCGTACTTTACAACACAGTCCTCGGGGCAGTTGCTGATGTTCACAACTGATTCTATTTTCTCGATCCACTTAACCAACCCATTTGGTCCTTCAGACCCGCTAAACTCTAGAGGTTTGCACAACATAAAGTCTTTGATCGAACATCCCCTGGATGCATGAATCGGTTCAGTACGGTTCGTCTCTACAGTTGGTATAGGGCCATTACTGTCCGTAACGACCACTCTAGGCGGTGCGTCATTACTCGGAATCGTGTTATCATTCTGTGGAGGATTAACATTTTGTTCCCCGTCATTATTGGTGGTCGTTTGATTGCTCGGAGGGGTTGAATTGGTCGAATTATTAATACTGGCGGCGATGCGCGATACTATATCCGGTATCGCCGCCTCCAACTGTTGAGCAATCAAACGGCTCACATCTACTTCCGACATTTGAGCTGATCGTTTTGGTGCCATTCTACACATCATCAGAAAATACATATAATTAATACAATTTTCAATCATAAAACACAACAAACATTCCATTCATTATCAAACATTAGTACATATTAAATCCATGTCAGTTCACATACCTTTCCTGTCATCATTACATAAGTTAAGTTTTCCTACATGGGGCCTATGTCGGCATCATCTCGACATAACCCACAATGGGTCAGTGCTTGAATGATACCCAAAAGTATCTATAACGATATACCCCAGAAGAGACCCCTCTAAGGGCCAGTGGTTGTATTAAAACTACCCAAGATTCACTCTATGTTAGCATCACCACTAACTGCTTACACAGAGTATCAAAAAGCGGTTCCTGTCTACTCCCATCCTAACACAACTAAACACGGTGGTATACCAACCCCACCAAAACAGCCACCAACACCACCATCACAGCCAGCATAACCCGGATCCGCGTCTCCATCCGGCCGATCATCCACTGGGAGTATGAGCACTCCCTCTTCAGCTGCGAAATCGCATACTGGTGGTCCAGTATGCAGTCCCCCAAGTACATCCGCCTCTGTACTCCCACTGTCAAGGCGGCGGAGTGCTCATTCACCTGCTCGGTGAGCACTCGCAGCCATGCCGCCGCATCCCTTTCCTGCCTAGGGAGGCCCCACACGGGTGGAGTCACAGGCTCGGGCTGGGAGCGGGAGGACTCGCCCCTGCGGGTAGCAGGTCTGGGTGGGGGCGAGGTAGGTGGGACATGTGGGACACTGATCCGCGCCGTGAGGCGGGGTCCGAATCCGGGCGGGACAGGGATGGCCTGTGGTGCGGGCGGGGTTGGGGATCTGGCAATCCTGACTGGGGAGGACTGGCCAGAGCTCCTACGACTAGCCTCGTTAGGCTCAGAGCTGGATGATACGCGTATGCTCCCAGAGTTCCCGGAGCTGACTTCCTCCGGGTCGTCCTCCATCGACAAACTAGAAGTTCTCGACATTCTTTCCTGCACACAAGTTAACAAACATGTAGTTCTTTCCATAGTGTAAATCATAATCAAATTAATATGCACTTACTTATACAACTTGACCACATAACTATATTATCATATATTTGCACATATGTTGCCAATTTTACCTATTAAAGTCCCCCGTGACTTTCCCTGAATTCCCTCGTGCGGACAAGTCTGTTATTATGTTCCGGACCATAATAACTCACTTGTCCATCCAAGTTCATCCAGACCTTGTCACAATAAATTATTAGTTGATATTCAGATCCTATAACACTTGAGCTACTGGTCATATTTTAGGTATCTTTTAAAGACATCCTAATTCTTTATAACCAATGGCTCTGATACCAAGTTCTGTAACACCCCGTAACCGCATCGGAAACGTAAACGGGATGCAACAGACACATCTGATATCAACAGCATTGCTTATAAAGAAAACACCACTACAATAATTTAAACGTATTACATTGTTCCGAGTTTCGTTACCGACTAGGCGTTATCACATAAGTTTTACCAATATTACGTTAACATGTTTAATACAAAATATAGACTCTTAAGATTCCACAAAATAGCACACATCATCAAGCACGTATCACTCATTCCAATTTGGGTGTACCTAGAAAGCATGTAAAGGAAACGGGTCAACTACGAATAGTTGGTGAGTTTCACTAATTTAAATAAACCATGACAAATCATTTTAATAATCATAAATTAATGATGTAATTATGCTGAGCCTACAAGTGAAAACACTGTTAACCCAGAAACACATTTAATAACCTCTGGGGACACTGTTAACCCGGAAACACATTTAATAACCTCTGGGGACACTGTTAACCCAGAAATACATTTAATAACCTCTGGGGACACTGATAACCCAGAAATACATTTAATAGTCTCTGGGGACACTGTTAACCCAGAAATACATTTAATAACCTCTGGGGACACTGTTAACCCAGAAATACATTTAATAGCCTCTGGGGACACTGTTAACCCAGAAATACATTTAATAACCTCTGGGGACACTGTTAACCCAGAACACTGTTTCGGGCCTTACAATCTAACAACTCAGACAATTACCATCTTAATACATACCGTACGATTCCCGTACAATAAACATTATATAAATACATTCATTTCCATGCGATCGGCATGTACTTAAACACTTTGATAAAAACATGCTTTCCGACCCGGGAAAATATTTAAAACAGTTCAATAAAAAGGGGCTCGTGAAACTCACCTTTTTGTGAGCAAAGATGTAATACTGTGCACAGCTACCGGTCCGGATCTGTAATACGATCCCTAAGTCGTTACTACACAATTTCTATTAATATAACTTAAATTCGTGTTAACCGGTACGTCTGGGGACACTGTTAACCCAGTACCGTACACGATCCGGGGACAATGTTAACCCCGAAACACTTCTCAGGACTTAGATTGTGATATCACTTAGAGTTCTTTAGTCAAAATTACCATTAGTTTGTTTTCTCGTTTTGCGTGCCTAGCACGGTTAACCGTCTTTATGTTTTCAAAAAATGAGTTTGGTCACATACGAACCGAAAATAGTTGTTACTGATATTTTAATTAAAGTGGTGAAATTAGAGTTCGGTTTAGACACCCCGTTTGGCCGCGGGGCCCGTTCCGTCTTTAGTATACCGGAAACTGCTAAATCGGGTAAAATTACCCAAATCATCCGAATTACTTTCGGATGATTTATTTTTACATGATTAACTTAGTTTCATGAAAATAGTCCATTTTTAGGGTTTTTATACACCAGTCAGCTCGCTTAGGCGAACTTTGCCGGTTTACGCGTTTTAAGCTTTAAAAGTTTGTTTTTATGTTCTGTTTAGCACAAATAATTATCCGTTTAGTCTCGGATCTTGAAATTTTGCACAAATCAGTTTTTGATAGTAAGGAATTTTATAAAATATTTCCAGAATTAATTTTTATATTTAACATTTATTTATCTATTTTAAAACGTCATTTAAACACCAAATATGTCGAAAATACCAAACAACCTTAGAAAAATCGCAAATTTTTCTGGGATGACTCCTGCCATCCACATAGTTCCCAGTAATTTTTACAGAACCATAAACTCATTTTTCATGCCATTTTCACCAAAACCGAGCTAGAAAACCCTAGATCTTGTTTTACCGAAAAGCCTACTTAGACTTCTCCAATGGACCTGAAATTTTGTGTGTGACTTTTATATGTTATAAAAAGCTTATCTGAATTTTTCCAGAATTCTTCATGATGTTTAGCTATTTTTCATCATTTTTAGCCAAAACCGAGCATTAAATTCACCAAATATTCATCCTTTATCCAAAAACTACCAAACTTTCACAGATCTCATATTTTCATGTGTAGATCAACTCTGTGAAATTTCATGACCCAACTCTAAGTCTACCACAATCTGCCCAAATCACACAAATCATACGAAAAACCGAACTACCTTTGTTTCTAGCTTTAGATCGCAAAGATCTTGCTTTCTAGCCTTTGCTAGCAACTAGATATAACACCTACAAGCACAATAACACCACACCAAGCAAGTTATACCCACAATCAAGCCATTTCTTTCATGGTTTCGGTTAAGACATCAAAACAAAGATTTTAACCGTAAAAATTCGTTTTTGACTCTTTTAACTCCTTTCTTAGACCAAGATCCCTTGTATAACTTGTATACATCACTTGATCATGCAAGAATCGGTTTCATCTCGGGTTTTCACCCATTTTTCACTTGAAACCTCATTTTCTCAAGATTTTGGAATTAAAAACCAAGATTAAACCATAATAACATGTTTATACCTTATGATTCTTGCTTAAAAACTTGGGTTTTTGGATGAATGTTGAACGGTGTTGAGAGAAATGTGGAGTTGAAGTGTTAAAAAAAGAAAATGATATGTGTGTGTGCACCATATGGACCGATCGGTCCATGTATGGTGTGGGGTGGGGCCCACATCTCAAACCTTGGCCACACATTTGGATTGTGTAATCCGGATAATGTTGTGGATAATCTGGTTCAGTTCGTTTTTTGGTTAAACACTTAATTCGGCTTAAAACGAGGCTAAAACGGTCGTTTTTCGGCTTAAAAATAAAATTAATATAAAACCGATTTAAAAACTTTAAAAACTTAAACCATGACATTTATTGACTCAACACATCATATTGTCGGTCATTGTGCATCTTTTTTGGCTTGATCGATCTTCTCTTGCTTGGTTTGATGTTAAAGGTTTCGTTTATCGTACCGACGTACCAATAAATCGAAATCCTTTTTTTTATGTGCTATAATTCACTTATCCCGTAGCCTTAATACTTCGTAAACCTTACTAAACATCATATATTTCGTCTATAATGTAATCCCCGATTCGATCGGGTTTCAATAATCGTTCATCGGTTAATCGTAATTCCAATACGACTAGCTGTACATTCGAGTATAATTCATACTTGTGAATCTTATATACTCGTATAAACACATTATAATTTATATATTCAGTATTAAATAACACATAAATGGTATATTCCGGCTAGGGTATACCTGAATTTGCCGGAATCGTTACAGACTAACACCTCTTTCAATTTGGCAGTTCTTTATGTTTATATCACATACTTTACCTTAACTGCTTGTTTATGACCTATCATGCACCAATGCAATTAAGCACTCAACCTTTAAAACTTATTTCTTTCTGGATATGGGACCAGATGATCAATGTACTATCATTTTCTCTTTTTGCTCAAAATTTATTTTTGAGGAGCATTTCATAATCATTTTTGGGACCAGGTGATACTAATTGCAGATGAGTTATCAATAAATATGGGAGTAGTAAGAAACTTAAAAACGTAATCCCAAAAGTGTTGTTGGATCCAAAGAACCTGTGAACAGTAACTCGAGGCTGCCACATACTCTACTTCTACGATTGAAGTGGAGACTATTGTCTTCTTCTCACACTGCTAGGGAAAAAAGCCGGCTTCCTAGAAATTAACAATCCACTGTAGTTGATTTGAAATTTATCTCACATCCTCTATAGTCAGAATCAAAAAACGCAGTGAGTTCAAAGCTATCATCGTTGGGATACCATATCCCGGTGTCAGGAATACCCTTCAGATAGTGAAGTATATGTTTGACCACCGCCAGATGAGTCACTAGGGGACTCGATTGGTACGTGGCACAAAAACAAACAACCAACATGATATCAGGATGAGAAGTTAAATACATTAAAGAACCAATCATTGCTCGGTACAGGGTTGGATCTACGGTATCCTCCAATTCATCCAGTGACAAATTGTGATCCACGGGAAGAGGCGTTGAAGGGATTTTTCGGGCAGTTATCTTGAAATGGCTCAAGACATCATTCACGTATTCCGTATGATGAATAAAAATTCCAGTATCAGCCTGATAAACCTGCAACCCTAAGAAGAAATTCGTCTCCCCCATCGAGCTTATTTTAAATTTCATCTACATAGACTTCTCGAAGTCCTTACACAGCTTGTTATTCGTAGAACCAAATATGATGTCGTCGACATATATCTAAACGAGGAGAAAATCATCTCCAATAGTCTTATAAAAGAGAGTATTGTCCACAATTCCTCTTTTGAAGCCATAATCAATAAGCAATTGTGCCTTACCAAGATCTCGGGCCTTGATGTAGACCATAAAGAGCCTTGTTCAATCGGTAAACACGGTCTGGATAAACTGGATCTTCAAAACCAGGAGGCTGCAACACAAACACCTATTCATGAAGCTCCCGTTAAGAAATGCACTCTTGACATCCATTTGATAAACTTTAATATTCTTGAAAGCTGCATAGGAAAAAAATATTTGTATAGCCTCAAATTGAGCAACTGGAGCTTATACTTCCGTGTAGTCTGCGCCTTCTTTCTGATGAAACCCTTGCACAACCAAATGTTCTTTATTTCTGACGATGACCCCACAATCATCATTCTTACATTTAAATACCCATTTGGTCGGAAATGGTTTCTTAACGCTATCAGGCTTGTCAATGAGATCCCAAACACCTAGACGATTAAACTGTTGCAGTTCTTCTTGCATAGCTTCTACCCATGAAGAATCTTCAAGTGCCATATGAAAACTTGTTGGTTCTATTTGAGACTGTTGGTTCCATTTGACACAAAAAGCAGGTGTATTTAGCTAGATTCATATCAGCATACGCACACAATACATTAATATCACTATTATCAGCAAGCTGATGGTGTGTTTGTACACCAACATTCAGATCACCAATGATGTTGTCCTGAGGATGTACGTGTGAATCTGAAGAGTCGGATTCTCAGGCACAACTACATTTTCATTTAAATTAGTAAGATTCTTTTCAGCATCATGAGACGATTCACTAATCTCATGAGTTACAGGTAATGAAGCTGAAGAGGAGTCAACAAAATGACTATTATCCGATGAAATAGATATAACATCAGACGTATCAGAAAGATCATCTTGTGTAAGAGCATTCTCATCCCACTCCTCATCTCTATCTCTATAATTACACTAAAAAACACTATATTTATCTCTCCTGTTTAATTAAATAATATTTTTTATAACTTTATCATTACAGCTTTCTCTCTCCTCCACTCACAACCAATCCAATAAATATTAAAAAATAAATAGGGGCAAACAATGTTTCCCCAAATTTACAAAAAAATCACTACATTTCTCTGTCCATCCTATAATTTACACTCACAATCACTCACAACCCCACCCTATAATTTGAAAACTCCTCACACATAATTATAGGGGATGGGATGTGAATCCTTGAACATTCTAATAATTAGAAACTGAAGACCTTGGTGTAGAAAACAATTGATCTTCTAATTAAGTACGCACAAAGTCTTCGTCAGGTTGATCAACTATGGGAGTGAGAATTAAATCAAATCTCATAATCAAACATCCAGTCAGGACCCTTGCCAGTAGGAGGAGCTGTGTATTTTTGACAACCAACATGGTACCACTCTTCAACACAACCTAAAGTGAAGTTAAAGACCCGTTTCTTAGGCGAAACATAACCCAAGAAATATCCTTCAATAGTATTTTCTTCAAATTTTCCTGCTTCTATTTTCAACATAGTGCACGGACACCCGAACGGTTCCAAAAACATTAAATTGTGTTTTCGATTGTTCAGAAGCTCATAACTTATCTTTTGCAGATTCTTCACAGATGGAACACGATTAAGCGTGTAACAAGCAGTATTTACCGCCTCATTCCAGAATTGGACAGGAAGCTTTGAATCTACCAACATTTTTCTTGCGGTTTCAATCAGTGTTCGGTTCTTCTGTATAGCAACACCATTCTGTTGAGGTAGATATGGAGCACTATAATCTCGATGAATTCCTTTTAGGGTAAAAAATAAATCCAATATAGTATTTTTGAACTTCGTACCATTATCACTCCGAATACGTCTCACCTTGTGTTTGTACAGTGATTCAATCTTTGTGATTAGATTTTGCACAAAAACATGTGTCTGATCTTTAGAACTTATTAATAGCACCCACGAGTATCTTGAGTAGTCATCAGTGACAACTAAACAGTACCAATATCCAGCAATACTCGCACAATTCACAGGATCAAACAAATCCATATAAAGTTGTTTCAAAGGAGTATCAGTGGAATTAATTAACTTAGACTAGTGTGACTTCTTTTTTTGTTTGCCCTTTTTGCATGCGACGCAGTGATCGATCAGTTTGAAGTGTTTCAGGGAAACCCCATCTAGCAAATCATTTGCCATCGGATAATTCATCTTTATGACATGAATGTGACCCATATGCCTATGCCACAGAATTGAGTCTTTCTCAGTTGCTTTTGAGACAAAACACGTTTCAACAGAAGTAGATACTTTAGTACTCATATTCGGTACATAAGTATCATTTGACCGAGAAGGTCGAATAACAACCATGTCTTCTGGAATGACATATCCTGGTTTAAGTATTATGCACTCCTTGTCAGTAAATATTGTGGTATACTCTTATCACAAATTTTAGACACGCTCAATAGATTGTGATCCAATTTATCACAATAATTAACTTTCTCAAATGTAACATGACCATTTGACACATCTCCTTTTTTGTAATCATTCCCCCATAATTACCCGCGAAAGCCACATAACCCCCTTGAATATTCTTGACATTGGTTAGTAGGTTGATATTGCCGGTAATATGACGAGAGTATCCCCTATCCATAATACAGTTTCACTTGATATAGTCTTGGATGAACTTTGCACATAAAGGTAAAATTATTAGTTCAAAAAGGCAGCTCGGGCCTCAGTCTTGGGCACATCTTTAATTTCACTCGAATAATTAATTTTGATTGAATCCAAATGCGGTTTAGCTGCTTGTGAATAAGTCACAGGCCTTTTGGACTTTCGTCTCAAGTATGTAGCTTGAATTAAATTTGTGTTCACATTTTTACAAATTGGTTCCGTAGGAACAATTTGGGTTTTAAATTAACTTCGCTTTCATCAATATGAATCACTTTACGTGGATTCACATTGGAAAACATGATATGAGTCTCATCATCACAAGACATGGGTCTTTTCAGAATTTCTTTAATCAAAGGAATGGGTTTGGCTTGTTCCTTGATAAATGGATGAAGATTCTATTATTTCTTCACTCTACAGTTTCTTACAACATGACCATGTTCACCTCATAAAAAGCATGTTCTGATATCAATGAATGTACGTTGTCGTTTGCCAGAAACTGGTGTAACCGAAGATTGATGAGAAACTCCAGGAACATGCACTTTGTTCAAGTCATCAAACGTAACAGATTTCTTTTTCATATAAAAATCAAGGTTTGAAAAATTAGAAAAACTCTTTAATGTGTCAGTTCTAGTTGAATTGACAAATTGAACTTTCTTAACAGATTTTATCAAATTTTTCTTTAACCAATGGATATGTTGTGGTTGATACCATAGATTTAGCAAATGCATGCTCAAGATCTTGTATTTTTGAATTTTAATTGTTAAAGACACTCTCGAACATTTTTGGTTTGATCAAATTCAGTGGAATGTCTTTCTTAGTGAACACCTTGCTAAGACCTTTTAACTTAAACACATGACCAGTGTTTTCATTGGAAGGAACTGGGTTGATGAAGCGCATCAAATCAGCATCAGAAGTTTTTGGTTTTTCAGATTTCTTAGCCTTAACCTTAGATGTCTTAGACTCTTTTAGTTTAGATGTATTTGAACCGTACACAGCCTTTTCAAATTCATGAGATTCACACAGACTTTGATTTGAACATGGAATATTTGACTCTTTTTGTAAAATTTTTGGTTCAACTACATCCTCAATAAAGACTTTTTTACTCTGAATATGTGGTTCGTGAGTTGAAGAATTTTCTGTCATTTTATTTTAATTTCTCCACATGAACGACTGGTTCAATAACAACCTCTTCCTTTCCCGTAAATGGATTTTGGGAATAGTCATCATGAAATGGTGGAGGAATCTCAACAAAACCTAAACCATTTTTACAACCCTTTTGTTTTCCAGATACTTCAATAATTTCATTTAACAGAAAGGATGAATATCTAAAGTTCCCTAACTTTCTTTTCAACTCTAGAACCTCATTTTCAAGCTTGGTTATTTTAGATCTTGTTTGAGAATTTCATGAAATTGTTTTTCAATAATGGTCATTTTCACTGAAATTTCTGCTTTCAAATCAAGAATACTTACAGACAATCCCTTAATCTTATCCTTAGATTTCTTTTGTGTTTCAAATGATTGTCTATATATATCATTGATTGAAACAAGTTTTGTAAGCAGTGAATCATTTTGAACATTAATTAAATTAATTTTTGACTTGAATGTGTCACAATTAAAACAAGACATATTATCTGATAATTTAACTGAAGCAGATGAAGAACTAACCTCATTAATTTTTGCCATGCAAGCAAAGGTAGTTGGGTTCATTTTTAAAGAAACATCGGAATTTGATTCAGTTTTAACTTCACTTTCAGATGTCAATCCCACTCCACTTGCAGCTTGAAAATTTTTAGTGTGCTCATACATTGCCAAAATAGCTTGACCTCCATTCCCCAGCAGTCGTTGATTCCAATCTATCCTTTCAAGTGTGAGTAAAGCTTGTGATCCCGAAATCTTTGAAGAATATCCCTAGAAGGTTTATCTTTCATCTCAATAAACAACTTTCCTGAACATCTGTCTTGAGAACGAGGACCATTGTATTCCTTCTTTGGCTTATCACATTCCTTAGCAAAATGACCAAACTCTTGGAAATTGTAACATTTGATCTTCAATTTTTCAAAACCAACTCTTCTGTTTAAAGATGGTAAATCCTTTCTAGTTTGTTGCATAAACTTCTTCACCTTTGGTACTATCACATCCATGTTCCACCTGAAATCTATTAACTCTAAATCGTTAGGATCAATCTGATCATAATCTTCATCGGTTAATTCACTAGTAGAAATCTTTCTACCCACCAAGTTTTTATAAGAAGTCATAAATGTACAAAGAAAACCAAAATTTTGTTCAGCTTACTTCATGTTTACATTAGGTGGAGTAGTGAAAACATTTGAAGTTGATCCACTAGGGATGTCGTTAAACCCAGAAGCCATGAAACATACATTCGGATCACTATAGGAAAATGATCCCTCTTGTGCAGTTTGAGTAAGAAATGCATCAATTGGAGCAGTAGTACTACTCAAAGGCAAGCATCCTCCATATAATGTCGGGTCTTGAGTTTCTTTTGATGACTTTTGACATTTTAAGTCATACACTCTATCTTCAATCTTTTGCATAAATTCCATTGCAGTAAGATCTTCATTCTTAAAGAAACTATTTTCTTTAAGCACCATGAGAAACGTTGAATAAGAACTTGGAAGAGTATTCTTCATAGTATCAATCTTATCAACCTCACTTGGTTCCATTTTTAACTTATTCATCTCAGCTATAAGATGATTGAATCTTGTGAGCATTTCTTCCACAGTCTCTCCTTTCAACAAGTTAAAAGTTCAAAACTGAAAAGTTAACATCACCTTTTAATACTTCGTAGTTAATGGAAAATATTTTTAGGTACTGCCATTGTTAAAATGGAATATGCCTTTGTTTCAATCTCTAGAGCTTTCTTTTCTTCTTGAAAATATTAAGAAAAAGCCTTCGGTGTAAATCCAGTAGTTGCACTACCAACTATAGGCACAGTGTACACATCATCAAGACATCGTGAATAATCTGGGTGTACGGACCCTATATGTGCTCTGAAACGTGTTCCCATTTAGAAAAATCGCTAAATTTCATTAAACGAGGACATTTTGAATGAGATTCGATCTTAGCATCAAGATGTAACATTTGATGCATCAACATGTTCTGAGAAGCCAGTTCATAATAACCAGCCATCTCAAAATGTAGATAAAAGTTTAACAATATCCAAACTTAATACTTAGAGGTTTAAAATGAAAGTAGCGAAAGGATATGTGAATCTGGTAACTAATAAAGGTAATGAATGATGGTCACAAATAATGTTTAGCCTTCACGAAAAAGGTAACGAATGATGGTCAAAGATGACGAATCAACACCCGAATAGCTTAATGAATGGTTAACGAATGTGGTAACCGATAAGATAATAGGTGACTTTGTAATGAATGAGTTACTGTGACAAATGAGGATTCACTGGATAACGAATGAGTGATGACAAATGGGTTTCAATCACGAATAGCTAATAACGAATTAGCTACAGTAACGAATTAGGTTGTTATTCATTTGTAACAAACTTAACACGTGGCATGAATAAGTTATGATCTAATAACGAATGATGATCAAATTTATAGCGAATGAATGAATTCATTATAACGAATATGATTATGAATCTTCAAACCTTCAACCAATTATTTCAAGATCCAAACTACAATCCAGAAGATCACGGATCTATTGATTAATCGATCAAAACTTAGCCAAATCACACATTCAATAGCTTAATCGATTCGTCTCAATCATACAAACAATCCCAAAGCATTCTAAACATCTATAATCAATCCAAACTCAATACAAAATCCAAATTAAACGTAAACAGATTCCTCTGTTCCATATCACACCAATTTAATCAAATTCCATCCAAACTATCACAACAACTCAATTCAATCACCACGCAATCCAAACAACCAAAACCAAATCGAATTCCAATCAATTTAACATCCAATTAACATCTCAGTATGCTAATTCAATGAAAAACTATAAAATCAGAACTGGATCTATAATTAAACAATCAAACTATGAATGAACATTCAGCTCGTACTGAAATACCTTAACATACACACACAATCTAACCCTGGTAGCTCTGATACCACTTGTGAACAACTAAGAGCATCAATCGATTGATCCATTCATATTGATCAATCACAAGATCTAGTTATATATATATATATATATATATATATATAATAATGTTAACGAAGTGTTAAGTGAATAATTGGACAGAGTAACTGTCACACCCCACGACGTGTTAATCATCTTTTGAATTCCCTCTTTATATTGGGCGGGAATTTCATTATCTTTATTATTAATGTTTTCTTCATTCCCCAATTTCTTGGGAGGACTATTGTGAGAGTTTGCGCTTTCTTCACTTGACATACTACAATAAAAATTTTAAAAGATAAGTTTAATATTCGAAGAACTCAAAACATATCTTTTATTCATCTTATTTATAGTTACAAGAGTGCATATTATTTTTATTACAATTATACTCTCTACAATTACTAATGTTCTATTTCTTCCAGCGGATAACTAATTTCTTAATCTTGCTATCTTTCTTGATAGTCTCCTTTTCTTTTTTTCCACTTTCACCTCTTCCATTATTTCTTCCTTTTGAGTGTGAACAACGTAAGAATATTGAGTTGCCGGAATATTAAAATATTCCAGAGGATATTCTTCTGGATAAGTCATTACTTCTTCTTTTGGCGTTATTGGTTTCTTGGATCTACTTGATCCTGCTCCATATGTGTTATGATTGGGAATTATTTGAGCTAGCGGAATGTCAAAATAATAGGAATCCGAATCTTCCTCCATTTTTGTTTGGCATGTACTTTCATCGCTAGATATAGGAATTGGGAGACAATACGTTCCCATAAATCCTTTCCTTTACTAGATCGAGGCTTAACGGATTCTTCGTTAGACTGACAATCAGACATCTGCGTGAGGTTTAAGTTTAGAGATAGGTAGATGCTCCTATCTTATTTGTTATATCTTATCAGTATTAGTTATGAATGATTTCTTGATACTTTTCAACTAAGTATCTTGTTTGCTTGAATCAATATTCGTATAATAAGTTTTCAAAACTTATCCTTAATCAAAGCCTAGGTATAATTAAATACCTAATTCTCTTTGATTGATGGCTCTGATACCAACCTGTCACACCCCACTTTAGGACCTAGGCATGTGACCAATAGTTGGTACCTATTTTGTAAATAAATCAGAGTTGCGATTTGTAGCGGAAGTCTTTAAAATATTTATATTGAAAACTTATTAAAATCTCGTGTTTAAATACCTGTCCATCGTTTACAATACATTTATTTAGAAAACATAACTCTTAATAATATTTTGAAATAAAATATCTGAGCCATCAGATAGCATCTAATGACTATAACTCCAATCTTCTATTCCTTCTTGCTTGTGTGTTCTAACCTTTCTTGTTTCCCTGTAACATGGGTGGGAAAATACGTCAGCACAAAGCTGGTGAATAACGCTGACTCTAAAATCTCTTTTCAATACCTTTGTGAAACCAACAATAATACCTTTGTGACTACTCATTAGGCACCCAACTAAATTGGGATCAAATTACCCTAAGTACCATGTACAATTAATTATATACACAATATCATTTCTCTGAACAGTCTCGTAGATCTTCAGAGGCATGTTGATGATATGCACGGCCTCAGGGAAATGCCGAGTCACCATGTACGTTTGGATCCGGACACATGTATACTCTTAATCAGAGTATCCGTTTCTTATTATTGTACACAAAGTTTTAAGGATTCGTAAATCCTATGCAAACATTCTGACTCAATATAAAATGTTTGGGGCGTGTTCACCTATTCTGTTTATAATCGGTTTCTTTTACTGATTCATGTTTTCTGATTCTCTTCCTCTTGTTATGTTACCTCGGACCTATAGTACGAGAAAAAATTTGTATAAATAACTAGATCAACGATCTAGCTTCAGACATTTAGTCTATTTTGTATAGCTTTAACCTTGATAAAAGCTTTTGTTTATTCAAAACATTTGGACCTTTAGTCCCTTTTTTGTTTATCATTTACACACGATGTTTCTTCTTCAAGAAGAAACATTACTTTATAATATTATATTTCTTAACAATAAGAAATACTATTTAATTATATCCCTTGAATAAACTTGTTTACGTTTCTTATTCAAGAAGAAACTATATTTTAACTATAACCTTTGCTTAAGAAAAGTTATTTTATTCTTAATCGTAATCAACGTTTGGCTATAACTTCGACTATGGTGTAAGCCATTTATAATATAATAATAACTTAGGCAGAACCCCTTACCACAGACTGGTATTCGGAGTTAAATATTCCTAAGTTTATACGAGCAGCACTTCTACTCTATCTGCACGTTTATCGAGACGTTCTTGATCAACTCTTCTTGGCACAGAAATCGAGGAAACGTTCGGTCGCCGGGTCGTGCACGTACTCCGAGACGGAATGTCGGGTTTCTTGAGTGGCACGCACTTCGAGGAAACACCGGGTATTTGGCATAAATTACGAGGTTATGATTGTCGGGTCAGTGGCATGCAAACCGAGGTAGAGAGAGAAAGCAACTTAGAGAGAGAGTGGATGTGGTGTGCATGCAAATGAGCCGACCCCCTTCTATTTATAGCCAAATTTGTGTCCCATCGCGTACCGCGATGGGCACCTTTTTCAACTCCGTCGCGTACCGCGACGGGTACTTTTCTGACGCGTGTCGCCACGTGGCCTGACATATTCTGCCACGTGTCACCAGAGTGTGACACGTGTCTCGGAGTCATCACAGCCAATCGTGTACCGCGATGGCCGTCTCCTTAGACTCATCGCGTAGCGCGATGGGTCTCTGGAAATTATTTTTCATCGAAGTGCAAAGTGCGCCATCAAAGCGCCACATTGTGCCCAACGCCCTTCGTCGTCGCTGTCGCCGTCGCCATCGCCATCGTCCTCGCCCTAGCCCGAGACCCTCCGCTAGGACCACTTGGTGCATGATATTCATAAAAGAATATTACTATGGAAACTTTCTTTCTTATAAAGAGCATCCATTTCTTTACCACTTTCCATGTGGGATGGGATTTCATTTTCTTATTTATACCCATGTGGAAGGCTTCCACTTTCTTACATCTTTCAATGTGGGATGGGTTTTCTTATTTCTTTCTTATGGAAATACTTAACTTAGGAAATATTTTTATTTCCTTATTTTTCTTATAATTCCTTATTTAATATTTTTCCACTACTTATCTTGAGATTATTTTTGATCCCTCAACTTTCCTATGTTGTCAAATTTGGATCGAAATTTTAGGGATGTTACAGTAACGGCAAGGGAGAAATACTATTAAAACGCTTAATTTAATTTGTAGGCTAAACAACCTATATATAGAAGACGAATGACACTCGTTACACATTCTATAACGAATGACCTTCATTCGTCTTCATTACATAAGTAACAAAATGGTATAGCGAATGACTCATTCGCTATACCCCACTCGTCAATATTCCATGACGAATGGATATAATACATAACGAATAATGTCCATTCGTTAAACATCCTTAACGAATGGACAATGATAAATGCGATTGGTCTCATTCGTTAAACATTCTTAACGAATGAGCCATAACATTAACGAATGGGACTTATAAATTACTAAAATTCCCTTACATTAAATAAATAATAAATTACAAATGATTACAAAGACTCTAGATGACCAAAACCGTGCACTAAATACCAATTAAACTTGGGATGTTACAAGTCTACCGACCTTATAAGAGGTTTCGTCTTCGAAACCTTCTTAGTCCTTGTAAAAGGAATACTTTTTGTATTCACACCCTTTCTGTAGCTTACTAACTTACCGGTCTATCCTATGTTAATTTGCTTTAGCCGTCCACAGTAGCTGGTCCATGAAGTTCTCGATGATACGCTTCCTTATCTAGACTTAGGAAGTCACATCATTTCCTTAAGCATGCTAGTCTTTCTTGTTCTTCAAATAGAAACATTCTACTTACTATCATAACACTTAGCATTGAATGACCATTCTTTCCAGTTATAACCTTTAGCAATATACTGATTTGCAATACGTTTAAAACATAAGAAGACATTCCCAGTTTCTCCTTAAGGATTATTTCTTGAAATCCTTTTCTCGATTCCTTAAGATAGAACACTTTTTGCAGTTATTGAGCACATCCATTGTATGACATTTGGGAGAACTCCTTAAGTCACCATTTAAACCTTCTTTCATTCTTAGCTATGCATCAACACGTAGGGTTCATGAGTTATTGTTGTCTAAGGTGGCTTGATCATGAAGTTACCGATGATACATCTTCTTTTTCTTGACTAATCAAGTCTCACCTTATCCATTGTTGTCTGGTGATGCATATCAGGATGCCTGATATATCATAACTAACTATCTTAACTGACTTTATTTACGGGCATGTCTTGACCTTCATGTGGACCTTTATAATATCATTCCACCCTTTCCGTTCTAGAGGACATCCATCTTATGATCACATGATTATCAGTGACCACACTAATCACTCGTATTAAGTCTAAACCATCTCTATGCCTTCCTTGCATGTGTTATGTCCTTGGTTTTTGGAATCCTCTTGCAGTGTGATTATCAACTCCACATTCGTAACTCTTATGATTGTTCTTATACATGTAGGCAAAGTAGCTTGTCCTCTCACAATGTCACATCCCATAAACTCATTTTTACTCGACTTATACTTAAGGGATTCAATTTCATCAGTATTTGCCTTCATTGTAACCGACATCTTTCCTATCGAAGCCTCAATGTAAACCGAGTATCTAGACTTATGACCTTCATCTAGGATTTGGCCTCGAAGATCTCCATTACATGGAATCTCCAGGCGACCAAATCTGATTTTCACATCATAAGTATTATCTTCCAAACCTCAGTGTAACCAGAAAATTCATTTATTTTTCATCTTGCTCTCATCCTTTATACCTTCTATTGCGCCTCGCAGATCTCTCTCATAAAATATGAAGTGCTAACTAGTTTATACAACTTAATAGCTGTGATAACCTCTTCACCTTTACGAATTAGTGCCTCAGCGACCACGTTAGCCTCACCAGGGTAATACTTGATTTCACAATCATAATCCTTTATCAGTTTCAACCATCTTCTTGTCTCATATTCCGTTCTTTCTGCTTGAAGAGATATCCAAACTCATATGACTTGTATCAGGTACACCTTGAAAAACCTAGCATACAATTACTCTTTCTTCAGCGTTTCCAACACTTCTCTCAAGTGTTCAGTGTGGTCGGACAATGACATAATTGTCCCAATATCTGATGACATGCCCTATTCATCATATATAATATCCCGAAATTTCTAAGAATAATATATATTATTTACGTTGAAAGAATTAAATTGAGTTAGTAGAATAATAAAATAATAATATAGATAGAAGGATGGTAGCCTATTTAGATGGAAATTAATTTTGGACTTAAAAGAGAAGATGGGCCTAAGGTTCATGGGCTTAGGGAGTGTAAATACCCCTTAAACCCTAATCCTTTCCACCTCCATCATTCTACACCTTACCCTCCACTATCAAAAACACACACTTCAGTCAAACACTCTCTACTCTATTCCATTCAACGATCCGAGACCAACCGAATGTAAGAAATAATTTATCTCAGCTAACCCAACATATTAGAACCTGACACCACGGCCCCGGGATGCTGAATGAGCCGTTTGAATCTAGATCTAGCTTAATTCGATTGTTTAATCGACCAAAAATGAGCTTAAGGGCCACCAAAGCTCGAATCTGGACACCCCAAAGCTACCCAGGTCATAAACGATCAAACTCTAGCCAACCATGGTGGTTAAAGGCGGCTGATGGCGCCGGAATCAAAGAAAAACTCCAAAAGAGTGTATATAAAAGCTGAACTTGACTTATACGGCATATAAGTATATACGTAGTTTAAGTATGAGCAGCGTGTAAGTATTTATGGCGCATATGTACATATACCGTATAAGTATATGTACCATGTATGTATGTAAGTATTGTATATGTATGTGACGTATATGTATGATCAACGTGTAAGTAGTTATAGCGCATATGTATATATACTGTATATAAGTATATGTATCGTGTATGTATATAAGTACTGTATATGTATGTACCATATATGTATAACATCGTGTAAGTATGGGTAGCGTATATGTACATGCGTATATACCGTGTATGCGTACACCATATATGTATGAAACGAGTATGTATGTGGAAGGTATATGCATGCCATATATGTATAAATTACACGACAGAAAGACTTATACGCTAGATGACTTATACGCCAGAGGATAACTTATATTGACTTGAACGATTTTCAAATAAACGAAAAATAGAAAACGTATACGTACGTAAACGATAGATATGGATTTATATGATATATAGGCTTCGAATATGAAAATAATTAATAATGAAAGGTAACGTTTAAAATAGGAAATGACCTAGAAAGAAAGACCGAACTTCAGCTTAACCCCATCCAGGGGCTTTTCCCCTTAGACTCTTCTAGGGGCCCTGCTACCCCCGGATCCTCGTAGCTAGGGGTTACAATAACCTAGAAATAGTATATGGATAGGGCTAGTTAATTGATACATGTAATTGTTATACACTTAGCCACGCCCAACTAATGAAAGGAGTTACCATTAACTCTGAAAGGAATCAGACCCAGGTGAGTTTCTAGCCCCATGTCCTTGTTATATTTTCGAAGTTGTGTGCATACTCAATGTGATTAGTTAATACACTTACCTTAAATGGTAAGTGTATGATATGTGAATGTGTATGAATGATATATGTATGAGGTTAGAAGTATGCATGAAAGTATATAGCAAAATGTATGTGTAAAGAAGTGTATGTATGGTTGTATGGAAAGAAAGGACCAGACCCTATCAATATCTGAGATACAAGGAACCAGACCCTAATAATATCTGAGACAGAAGGGACCAGACCCTACAAATATCTGGGATAGAAGGGACCAGACCATAGTAACATCTGAGATGGTAAAGATAGTATGCATATAGTATGAAAGTACGAGAGTATGTAAGTATGAAAGTATGAAAGAATGAAAGAATGTATGTATGAATAAATGTGTGTACGAAAGAAAGGTAAACAGGTAAAGTATATAATATGTATCTTCGGATGCGTATATGAAAGTAAGTGTATGAAATGTATGTTGACTGATTAACTAGAACTCACTTAGCGTAGCTAACTTTTAGTATGCACGCAAGTAAATAGGTTAAAAGAGCTAGCATGAGGATGAAACATGGCAAAGATGGAATGGCTGGAATCTGCTGATGGAAGAATAATGTTTTATCTTATGTTTTATGTCGAGATAATTTGTGATGTTTGAAGACAAGTAGTTTATGGTTTGTAAAGAAATGTTTGACGTTTATCATTCCGCAAAAAGTTTTTAATTAACTCTGATATTTAAAACTGTGTTTATGAGTAAATCCAACGCTAAAGTAAGGCACCGAGACATGGGCCTTACATCATAACCATAAATGTTGTTTGAGCATTCGTCTGCCTCTTTCACTTTGTTAGTGCACGGTTTTGCATCTCGAGTCTTTGTATTTATCGTTTTGTATTTATTAATGAAAAGATATTATTATTATTATTATTATTATTATTATTATTATTATTATTATTATTATTATTATTATTATTATTATTATTATTATTATTATTATAGTCTAGTTCATTAATGTATGTCTAGTTCGTTAAGGATGTTTAACGAACTAGACAGTTAAGTTAAGTTTCCTCCCATTTGTTAAGGATGTTTAATGATTGGGAAGTAGTTCGTTATGTTTATTCCCATTCGTCATGGAATGTTGATGAATGGGGCATAACGAATCAGTAACTCGTTATGTCATGCTTAGTTATATGTAATGTAACGAAGTGGACTCCAGTTCCTTACGGTTTGCGTAACGAACTGGATCCATCTTCTATATATAGAGGTTCATACCTCTGATAATTTAAGTTTTAGAGATTAAAGTAAACAAACTCTGTCCATTTGCTCTCTCGATCCAAACATCGATAAGCTAATAAATAATACACCTAATACTAATAATATATCTATTATATATATACTTATAATCTATATCAATTAAGGGTAATCAATGAACTAGATCCGGTTAATCGTATTTGGATCTTATATCTAAGATCTGAGGTTATAACACACTTTCCGTTGATGATAGCATGCACTGAGGTCCATTTGCGAGAAACAACTAGCACTTTGCAATTGATCGTACAAATCATTAATCCATAAAAACATATATCTATTCTTCTTAGTAAGCTTGTTCAACTCGCGGTAGTCTATACACATTCTTAAACTTCCGTCTTTCTCCTTCACGATTATCACCCGTACACCCGTAGAGAAACACCCGGAATTAAAACACCCTTGTCGAGGAGTTCTTGTAGTTGGGACATTAATTCCTTCATCTCGGACAAAGCCAGGCAATAAGGTGCTTCCGCGACGGGCCGTGTTTCTGGTTTTAATTATATCTAAAATTCTACTTCTTATTCCGGTGGTAACCCCGGAAGGTCCTATGGGAACACTTTTGGATAGTCACACACTAAATGACATCTTCCACTTCTTTCGTCCCGGCCGTAGCTTTGACATCATACGATAGGTAGGCACTACACCCTCTCCTTATCAAACCTTCGGCTTTATCATCTTAATGAAGCTAAGCCCTAAACTTTATTTAACACCATAACCGTCACCGTACTATCATTCAAATATTTTAACCTTGTCCATTTACTTTTACACACTGTCTGAGCCTCAAACTTAGACAGCCAGTCCATGCTCAACACTACATAGAATCTTCCTATAGTCATCACAATAGTGTAACAGGGAACTCTCGTCCCTCTAGTTCTATCTTGCAATTCTTAGTTATTATCATGATTTTTAACTAGAGTATCGCTAGTGGTCTCTTACAAAAAGTCTCAGGTACACAACTACATTCTTCTTAGCATCTTCCCTTCGTATTGCTACTCTATGTAGCCCCATGCTTTCATTTCTTATTCGATTAGGATATCTTGACAGTCGCTAGTACTTACCGATCACCTCTACCTTCATCATTTGCTTCGCCACTCATGATCCCAGCAAGTGTACTTATGGAGCTATAATCGCCGGCATACTACATTTTCAACTCATTACAACTAACTTATCTTCGTTTCTTTCATGTTGCTTCAACTTGGATTCCCAATTTGGGCAACCTTTAATGCTTCAACGAGCTTTGTTAGCATTAAAGTGTGAAACAAGTGAGCAACTCCCTTAGTGAGTTTACTACAGGCTCCAAGCGTGATCCTTCCTCATTACTTCCTTTAGTTGGAGTCCTACTGCTTCCGTATATCGTTCTGTCACACATTCTTCAAAGGGTGTCCGCTTAGCACTGGTCCTACCACAGTGTCCAGTATGACCTCCTCGTGCTCATCCTTTTGCAGCAGCCATCCTATCCTATCTCTACGAACACAAACATTATCACTCTAGGAATTATTTAGCACATGATTCGTGAGTTAAGTAGTTAATGATAGTGGCAAAGTACAATTAACTCTTTACAATACTCCTCAGGTCCTACATACTTCCCTTTATGATTTCATTTGTGCTAGTTTCTACTACTCACACAATCATACAAACATACATATAACCTACATTCTTATCTCTAGAAATTAAGCTAGCATACACACATTTTTTCTTTAGCAATTAAGCTAACATCGATACATTCTTCCACTTTCATTTAACATGCATTTACGTATATTCAAAATCATTACATAAACTTAATCACGTACCTTACTATTACAGAGATTGCTTGAGCGACACATGGCTTTCTTGAACTAGCATCTTCTTTCTTATCTTATTTAAGTTCCATTCTCTGTTCGAGTCTAAGCATGTAGGATGCTTATTTCTGTCAAACATATGCTCTGATACCAACTTGTAAGGCCCCGATCCCAGTGCCCTACTTTGGTGTTGGATTTACTCATAATCACAGTTCTATTTATCAAAGTGAATTATAACTTTTCGCGAATATAAAAACATCAAACATTCATTATAAAACATTTCAAATCTTGATTTTAAACTTTCAAATTATGTTAATATAAAACATCATAACCTTTCTCACTAGATGTTAGTCAGCTCAGTCCATGCCATGTGTCCCCCTCATGCAAGCTCCAACATCCTATTTGCCTGCGTGCATACTAAAATTCATCTATGCTGAGTAAATACTAGTTAATCAGGTAAACTACATTATATTCATATATATTTATACATATCCATAAATACATATTACATAATTAACCTGCTTCTTTCATATATACATTCATACTTCTATATTTTCATACTTTTATTCTTTCATACTTTCATACTTACATTCTTTCATACTTTCATAATTTCTTGTTTTAGCTTACTTATACATACATAATTATCTTTATGTTCTAAAGAGTCTTTTTCCCTATAACCTCACAGATATTATTAGGGTCTGGTCCCTACATCCGCATATATTATTAGGTTTTGTATCCTACATTGGCAGATATTATTAGGGTTTGTCCCCTACATTCGCAAGTATTATTAGGGTATGTTCCCTTCATTCGCAAATATTATTGGGGTCTGCCCCCAACATTCGCATATATTATTAGGGTCAGTTCCCTTCTAAACCATACATATATATATATATATATATATATATATATATATATATGATTGATTTCATTTGAGAACCACTTTGAGTTTTAAGAACTCGAAAGAACTCAACGTAACAATTTTTTTTCGATTTTTTTTACACATGTGTAATACGTAAGTGTAAGTGATGTACAAAAAATTACGGTATTTTTTACACACCGAATCGATTTTTTACACATGTGTAACTAACGTTTAAACTTGTGTAATTATCAAAAATACTTATTCTCTCTCCTGCTTCATTTTTTAATCAAATTTAATCACAGCCACACATTTCATATCATTTAATTAAATGTGTGGTTCAAAATTGAGTTCTTAAAACTCACCATGGTCCTCAAAATAACCCTCCCCTATATATATATATATATATATATATATATATATATATATATATATATATATATATATATATATATATATATATATATATTATTTATATATAGTTTCATATATAGTCTTAACATTTTCTATATCATTTATATATAATTCGTATATCATTCATATAATACACTTGCCACTCAAGGTAAGTGCATTAACTAATCATATCGAGTATGCACACAACCCGAAAACATAACAAGGATATGGGTCTAGAAACTCACCTGTGTCTTGTGCCTTTTAGAGTTAACTGTAATACCCCTCATTAGCCGTGCACGGCTAACCGTGAAATAATTATAAGAATCATTTAACTACCTCTAACTATACCATATAATTGAATCATCATTCTAATCGAATCACAATTCAAATCGAATCATAGTTCTAATCGAATGACAGTTATAATCGAATGACAGTTCTAATCGAATGATAGTCCTAATCTAATGACAGTTCTAATCGAATGACACTTCTAATCTAATGAAATTTCTAATCGAATGAAACTTTTAATCGAATTCCATTCAATTCGATTAAAAGTTCGTTTTCCTATTTTAACTTGGTCCAAACGTCACCCGTTTTACCCGTTTCATTCCAAACGACTTGTTTATATTGAAGTTTTCAATTTTCTCACATAATAAGGTCTGATTTACTATCCTACCAAGTATCATTCAAAACCAACTTCGTTTACCAGTCATTTGCATGAACCGAACACTACTCGTTTTACCCGAAACGAAAAAACTAACCCATTTACTCACAAGTTCATTAGTTTATCAATAATCATGGCCCGTTCTATCATCCTACCCATTTTCATGCAAATTCGTACACGAAAAGTAAACCTTTTTAACAAAAATGTACCTTTGAGGTTTATATTTGAAATCACTCGAATAGACCAAAACCATATCAAACGAACTCGGATTTGAGTAATTTAAGCGCCCACGGAATCGTCTCGCCCCAATATACAAACCTATCATCTATCCATTATCGGAAATCGCCACTACAGTTTCCCGAAAACCCAAACACTTTCCTGAAAACTCTATTTTTGCTGTTACGGTTTCCTTGATAAAAACTAGATTTCCCGACCTCTAATCAAAGATCCGACTGGGTAAAATCTGCATTTATATGCTAGTAACACTCTTTATAAATTTAAGACCGAACCGTTAGTTAGATCTCCGGGAATCGTCGTGTCTTTGTGGGTTGTTTTCTCAAAAATGGGAATTTTGGTAAGGAATGAATTTGGAGGCTATGATGGTTATAATGAGATGGTGGCTACATTTATAGAAAGAATGTAGGGTTTCATGTTTACCTTTTCATCTAATGACACTTATTCCCCTCTTATTTTAGATAATTACATTTATCTTCTATAATTTAATTTAACCCAATTCCTTTAAATGCCGATGAAACTTGGGATCTTTTAAAATGTACGGGCTCAACTATAAATAGCAATTCGAGCATGACATTTCAGCATTCAAAAATGTTATAGTTCCTCGGTTTGCATGTCCTGACTATCGAACAAGTCGACTAGTCCCGAGCCTCGAAGGACGTTTCATTGCCCGACACCAGACGTATAATAGAAATGCTACCGGTTCGTTCTTAAACTTTATATTCCAAATACCCATGTTGAGGTAGGGATTCCATTTATGTTATTATTTTATTATATTTGTCTTAGACCCTAGTCGAGGGTATAGTCTATACCTTGATCAGATAAAAGGGTTAGTATAGTTTTAATAAGCCAAGGGTGTAGTTAAAATAATATTACTTTATAAATATAAAGTCTTTATAATGTTTCTTATTGACAAAGAAACTTGGTATATACGTTTCTTCATAAAGAAGAAACGTATCATATGAATGATAAACAAAAGAGGGCTAATGGTCAAAATATTTCATATAGAGATATAATTATCAAGGTAAAGGTTATCCAAATAGACTAAAAGTCTAAGCAAGATCGTTTGATCTAGATATTTATACAATGTTATTCTCGTACTATAGGTCTGTGGTAACATCAGAACTTAATCAGCGAAATAGCTTATTAAAAAAATGTAAATACGCTCATAATTCTAAAACTCTTTAATTGAGTCATTTACCCAGAAACCAAAGCTTACATGGGATAATATATTCCTAAAATTTAGTATCTTTTGGCAATTGGGCTTCTTATACATGTGTTTGGATCCTCTCATATGTGGTAGAGGGTAGGCATTCCCCTCCATGCGTGGTACAAGTTTCCTCTCATTGAGCCAATCTATAGGGCTGTGAGGGCTTGACTAATGTGATATAATTGGTACTCCGGTCTAGAGGGCCGCTGGTTGTTTTGAGTATGAACTAAAGGTTTTCATTAATGTTTTATTGTCATCATGTTCGCCAGCATGTATTGATGACGTATTATATAAACTATTTTACGGGTAACCAACAGTATGTGTTTGGAGTTGGAATCTAGCCGTTAGACGATCTGATGGCTTATAAAGTTTTATTATTATAAGATTGTAAATTATGGCTTATAATTTCAACTCTTTTGTAATAAACTTAACAAGTGTTTAATTCCCATCTTTTTAAATATTTTAATATTTTAATTCAAGACTTCCATTTTATAACCTTAAACTCTGATATATTTACAAAATAGGTACCAACTATTGGTCACACGCCTAGGCCCTAAGTCGGGGTGTGACAGGAAATGAGAATGCTTAGAGTATATGTTTTGATCATTACATTTATTATTTAAGTATTCCAGCGAACCCAAGCATTCAAAGGGTCAACACACCACTTTCCCCAAACATAGTTTAATGGCAGAGTTCCTGTTGGGATTTCTTTCAAAATTGTATGACTGTTGAAAATTTGTATGCATATGACCATCATTAGGAGTTGCATATTGGGGCGTCAAAATAGGGCCAACTTTTTTGTGAAGAGGTGCGGAAATCTTGTCATAAATTTTGTATTAAATATAATTTAAGAAATTATAGCTTTTAATTTAAGGAGAAATGAGTAAAAACTATTGAAGTATAACAATTATGAGATAGATATACCTTAGATCTCCATTGTCTCTGAACCTTAGTGACGAGTGACTAATCCAATCATTATCTTCCTATGACCTCCTGTCTTGACGAAATATAAATGACTCCAGAACTCCAGGTTTCACAACAAAATTCAGAGATATTAACAAAAATGAAATATTTTATTTCATAACTGTTCTTCATGAAGGAAGAACTTCTAGATTTTTACATCATTTTCCCCTAAATGGGGAGCTTATTCACACATAGCTAGGATTACAAAGAAAATTAAAATTTTTGGAAGAGTGTTTGATGCCTCTTCCCTTACAAACATTACAATATATACAGAAAAGAAAAGGAACGTAAAGTTCTTTTTGCTTACGTAAGTGCTTACGTAATTTTTACATAATTGAACCTGGGTGGGGTACTAATTACGTGTCCTCCATTATTTCACTTAAGGCTGTCGCTTAGCCTGCTTTATTCACATGCTAGCTTTTCTTTAATCGATATACCCATGTGTAAGGCCTAATTCACGTGTATCCTTTATCATTTCGTCTGAGAGGAGGTCACTTTCTCTGCACTCTTCACATGTTTGATTTTCTATAATGCGTGCCAGTTCTTGACATAATAATTTTTTGGTGGTAGGAACTACATCGAGCTGATTGGAGATAATAATCTGTTCAATGGTTTCTATGGCGTGCTTTTCATGCACAGGTAGAGGGGTGACGGGTGGTCCATGGGACAACCCGTAAGTGGTTTAAGTTCGTTAATATTCATGCGTTTAATCGATTTATCCCGTTGAATTAGATAACTATGTTTACTCGTATAATGGCAGGTATGAGAAGATAAAAGATGAAATTAAGAGAATGTGGGCGAAAACGGTGAAGAAAACGGACTTGGAATGCAAAAGTTATGACGGAAAGAAGTTGAAAAAAATTGAAGCCACCGTAGCTTACGGTAACCACTGTAACCTACGGTGGGGGCTGGAAGGAAATAACTGCCGTAAGGCAGTTTTGGACCACCGTAGGTTTTTTGGAAGCCACCGTAAGCTACGCTGGGCTTACGGCGGACGCGACGTTGCAAGTTGTAACAACCATATTTACTTGTTTTTTGGACGGCCTTTCACATTATTATCTTCATATTTTATCTAGAGACGACCTAAGGGTGATTTTTGGAGACAATTGATCAATTGTGGGTGTGATATTCAAAAAACACTTGTTTTTAATTCGTATGACTAGTATAATCGAAGGAATGATGAACCGAATCATGCTCGGCAAAATTTCTTAGTGTTTTCCCTCGGATTGTAAGGTTTCTTACGATTCTTTTGTTGAATGTTTAGACAATTTCTGAGATACTAATTTTATCTTATTGATTAAATTATTATGGTGTTTATTTATTGGTTGATAGATTGTTAGTTTATCGATTTTGTGTTCTAAACTTTCAGTTCGTGGTTTTGTATGTAATCGAGATTAATCGGGAGGGATTTAGGGTTGGATAAACTAATTGGTTTTTGATTGATTACCTTGCGTTGTATAATCCAAGTACTTGATCTTCAATTATCGCAATCGTTTACATAAACACGAACTCAGTTTAAACATCAACTGTAACATTCATGGAAACCTAAAACCAAGGGAGGACATATTTTCTCATATTGTTTTAAAACTCGTTAAATTGCTTTCAGTTCTTTTTGTTATTCAAACCAAACAACCAAATCTTTGAATTTATTTTCTACACTTAGATTAATATAGATAAATTACATAGCTACTTAGTAACACATTTTCCACAAACTCCCTGTGTTCGATACCCGCTTACCGCTATCTAATTAGTTGTAATCGGTTTATTTTTTAGTGAGTCTTTGACATCACGTCAAATTTTGGCGCAGTTGCCGGGGAGTAGTGCGCAACGTGTGTTAGATTTAGTAGTTTTTGTTTGTTATTTTCTGGTTTACGTTGGTTGTGTTAGTGTGCAGGTACCTACAGGTGTATGCATACTAGAAGATCTAACGGGTCATCACCGCTAGTTATTGATCCCGAGATTGACCGAACACTTCGAAGAAACCGAGTATTACTCAGGGAGAACAAGCTGCTTGGTTCTCCAACTACATCAAGCAGCAACATGGATTCATCAGTTCCCACTTCGGGTCAACAAATCCCGACTACACCTCCACCAATCACTACTAATATACCTACACCTTTAAGTGAATTGCCACCTCACACAACCGAACCCATCCCTGCTCAATACACTTATCCAACATCATCCACATTGCCATCTATTTCCAACCTTCTTCCTACCTTTGGTGCATCTTCATCATCACAACAAAACCAATAACCAACATTTCAACCACCACCATCAGGTTACCAATACCAACCCCTACCTTTCATGCAACATTCAAGAACGCAAGGTAACAGTTACAGGTATGGGATCGACAATGAGTTTGAAGGGTATGAAGTGGAAGGTTACTACATAGGAGGTGATGGAAGTCAAAGGGTAAATTCGGGAAATTTCGGTTATGGTCAATGGCAACAACCGGAACCGTTGCAAGAGTTTAATCAACAACAACCACCGCCGGTTGTTCAACAACAAGATCAACAACAACCACCAGTCCAACAACAAGCTCAACAACAACCACCGGTTGTTGTTAATCGAGTTCAACCACCACCAATTATTCAAAAACCGCAATAGCAACCTCAAGAGCAACGATTCCAACCACAAATTCCCTAACCACGGTTTCAACAACAATTTGCGCAGCCAGGGCCAGTTTATAGGCAAATGGGTCAACCAAGAGTACCAATGGGGGTACCAAGAAGACATGCAAGAGAGATGGTAAGGGGGATTGAAGCATATTTCTGACCCATAATTACTAATAATCCGTCTCCGGTGGTTATCCCTCACAATCAACAAGGGAGGACATTTAAAGTAAGAACCAATTCCCTTCAAATTCATCCGAAATATAAAGGTCTAGCAACGGAGGAACCGTACATCCACTTAGAGGCATATGACTCAATTTGCAACACAATTGGGGGTCAAGGTTTTACATCAGATGAGGTGAAGTTGGTTCTATTTCAGTTTTCATTGGAAGACGAGGCAAAGAGATGTTTTACACTTTGCCTTCCGCGTCTATCTATACTTGGGCCGAAATGCAACAAAGATTTTTGGAAGAATTCTATACAGCCCAAAACACCAATGATGCGAGAAGAAGTTTGAGAACCTTCCAACAACAATCGGGGGAAATGTTTCATGAATCATTTGAGAGGTTTAACATGATGATTAAAAATTGTCCTCATCACGGTATTGCTTTATGGGAATTTTCGAATGTGTTTCATGAGGATTTGAGTATGGAGGATGAACGGGATTTGAAGTCGATCACGAATGGCACATTTGGTACCAATTATGAACAAGATGATTGGGCATATTTAGAACAAATGGCGGTTACTTCTAAAAGAAAGGCTCAAACCGGACGAAGAGCTAGACCGGCTATTGGTAGACCTCAAATGCAAGCCGTGGAAGAAGGAAATGTACAAACCACTAATCAGGTAATTGATGTTTGTACAAATTGAAACGAGTTGGGTCATGCTTCGGAGGTATGTGGGGTAGGTCAAGCACAAGTGGAATAGGTGAATGCACTTCAAGGGGGAGGTGGTAGGAATTACAACATGAACTCCAACACCTACCACCCCGGGTTGAGAAATCACCTCAATTTTTGATATGGAAACCCGGCCACTCAAACTAACCCAAATTTTCAAGGAAATCAAGGCAATTATGTTCCTTTCCAACAATACAATAACCAAGGTAATTTTCATTGTGGGAACAATCAAGGGTTTCAAGGGCAAGGGGGTGGCGGTCAAAGCGGGTCAACGGGTCAAAGTTCATCGAGTGGAAATGAAGTGATGGAGATGCTCAAAGTGATGCAACAAGACATGCAACAAAGAAATCAACTCGATGAAATTCGCATGCAAAAGGATGTAGTTAGAGATAAAGCCATCCAATAGTTGACCACACAAATGGGTCAACTCGCAACTGAAGTGTCGGGCTTGAAAAAGAATAAAGGTCAATTACCTAGCGACACAAAGGTAAATCCTTCTCATAACTTTTCTCGTAATGTTCCTATTAACCACGTTATTGTTTTAAGAAGTGGTAAAGAATATAAAGAAGATTTATCACCGGGTGTGGTTGATGGGGAAGTGGAGGATATTACGGGTAATGAAAGTGATGATGAAATTGTAACAAATAAGCCCACTAAACATGTCACTTTTGAAAAACCGTTACAAAATCCAGGTCAAACTTCAAATTTAAACGATAAAAATGAGAAAGTGGAACCAAATGCGGTTCCATTTCCTCGGCTTTACTCGACCCGAGTAAGAAAAACATAATTTCTAGAAGGGATCCTCAAAAAGAAGAGATGTGGGAAGTTTTTAAACAAGTAAAGGTAAATTTATCTCTACTTGAGGCAATTAAGTAAGTACCCGCATATGCGAAATTTTTGAAAGATTTTTGCACTCAAAAGAGGCAACAAAAAGTGCCTCTACGAGTGGATTTAACTGAGCGGGTAAGTGCGGTTTTAAAAGGAGATCTTCTTCCTAAGCTTCAAGATCCGGGAACACCATTAATTAACATTCAAGTAGGCAATTTTCAAATGTCTAAGGCGTTACTAGATCTTGGGGCCGAAGTAAGTATTCTTCCGGGGGGTTTATACGACCAATATGATTTTAGTCCTTTAAAACGAGTTGAGACAACAGTTGCGTTAGCCGATTTGTCTCATAAACTTCCCCGAGGGATCGTGCGGGATGTGATAGTAAAGATTGAAGAATTTCACTATCCAATTGACTTTTTGGTCTTAGACTACTCATCGGTTGATTCAACCCAACAAAACAATGTTATATTGGGTCGACCGTTTTTAAACACCGCTCATGCTATTATTGACTGTCGATCGGGCACAGTTGATATAGCTTTTGGAAATAGGAAAATGAGATTAAATGTGTTCACTAAGGATCTAATGCTTTATGTGGTGATGAGTGTTTCATGGCAGATATTGTTGACATGTGTGAACCGCATGATTATGAGGAAGATGCTTTGGAAGCATGTATTTGTGATTTTTCTGAACAGGTACATCTTAACGCATTAGGATGGAAGAGAAGAATCAAGACGTGTTGGCAGTAAAAGAAGGACGACCACCATGGACTCATCAAATTGAAAGTCTACCAACTGTGATCGATTCGGGTACAAAACCATCATTGGAAAGCCTACCGAAATTGGAATTTAAGGATTTGCCTAGCCACTTGAAGTATGCGTTTTTGGGGGATAATGACACGTTACTGGTCATTATAGCATCTAATTTAGAAGGGGCCCAAGAGCAAGAATTGTTGAAGGTGTTGAAGACGAACAAGGCGGCCATAGATTGGACAATTTCCGACTTAAAAGGCATTAGTCCGTCTATAGTCATGCACAAAATCATCACCAATGAGGATGCGAAACAAACCCGAGAGACTCAAAGAAGGTTAAATCCAAATTTGAGAGAAGTTGTGAAGAAAGAGGTAATAAAATTTTTGGATGCGGTAATTATCTATCCCATCTTGGATAGCGCATGGGTAAGTCCTACACAAGTGGTACCGAAAAAAGCAGGTATACAGGTAATTAAAGATGAAAGTGGTGAACAAATCGCCACCCGACCGGTCACCGGGTGGCGAGTTTGCATTGCTTATAGCAAATAAAATGCCGCTACATCTAAAGACTATTTTCCATTACCTTTTATTGACCAAATTATTGAAAAATTATCGGGTCAAAAGTATTACTGTTTTTTGGATGGGTACTCGGGTTGTAACAAAATTGCTATTCACCCGGATGACCAACATAAGACCACTTTCACCTGTTCGTATGGCACTTTTGCTTTTTGACGAATGCCATTCGGATTGTGTAATGCCCCGGTCACATTCCAACGTTGTATGATGAGTATTTTTTCGGATATGGTTGGGGATTCACTCGGGGTATTTATGGATGACTTTTCCATTTTTGGTTCAACTTATGAAACTTCTCTCAATGAATTAGAAAAGGTTTAAAAAGATGTGTTGAGACAAATTTAGTTCTAAGTTGAGAGAAAAGTCACTTCATGGTGCAAGAGGGTATCGTGTTGGGTCACGTGATTTCGGAAAGGGGAACGGAAGTGGATAAGGCAAAGGTCCGGGTAATATCATCTTTACCTTCACCTAAAAACATTAAAGGGGTAAGGTCATCTTTGGGGCATGCGGGTTTTTATAGAAGATTTATTAAAGGCTTTAGTGTGATCACAAAGCCTAATGTAATTTATTATTAAAAGATGCTCCTTTTGATTTTACTAATGAGTGTTTGCAAGCATTTAATGTTTTAAATGAACAGTTGGTGAAAGCTCCCATTCTACAACCACCGGATTAGTCAAAGCCGTTTGAGATAATGTTTGATGCTAGTGATACTACTATCGGAGCGGTGTTGGGTCAACGAGTTGATAAAAAACCGGTGGTCATTTATTATGCGAGTAAAACATTATCCGAAGAGCAACTTAATTATACAACCACTGAAAAAGAATTGCTTGCGGTGGTGTATGCTTTGGATAAGTTTCGCTCGTATATTTGGGGGAGTAAGGTGATATTTTATTCGGACCATAGCGCGGTTCGATATTTGATGGATAAGAAGGATGCGAAAGCACGTTTAATTCGATGGGTATTGCTTTTGCAAGAGTTTGATTTGGAGGTTCATGATAAAAGGGGTGTGAAAATGTCGTGGCAGATCACCTATCCCGAATTCCATTGGACGGTGTCGATAACCCGATGGAAATAAACGAACGGTTTCCCGATGAACAATTGTTAGCCGTGTCAAATACACTGTGGTATGCCCACTTTGTGAACTATTTGGCAACGGGTCTATTCCAAGTCATTGGGTGAAGAAAAGAAGGCAACGGTTCATGGCTCAAGTGAAACAATATATTTGGGATGAATCGGATTTGATCAAGATTGGTTCGGCTCAAGTGATAAGGAGATGCATTCCCGATTCCGAGGTGTGGGAAGTTTTGACTCATGCACATGCATCAGCGTGTGGAGGTCATTTTAGCGGTCAAAAGACGTGCTACCGGGTGCTCCAATGAGGGTTTTATTGGCCCACAATTTTTAAAGATGCAAGTGAGTATGACCGACATTGTTTGAATTGCCAAAAGTTGGGTAGTATCTCGAAACGGGATGAAATGCCATTGCAACCGATTTTGGTGGTAGAGATTTTCGATGTATGGGGAATTGACTTTATGGGCCCGTTTCCAAACTCAAATGGATATTTATATATCTTGGTTGCGGTCGATTATGTGTCTAAGTGGGTAGAAGCGGGTAGCAACAAGAAATGACCATTCGGTAGTTTGCAAATTCGTTCAATCCAATATCTTTGCTCGATTTGGCATTCCGCGAGTTATTATTAGTGATGGTGGGTCGCATTTCAAAATTTTCAACTTTGGAAAGCTTTCAAAAAGATATAATGTGAACTACCGAATTGCTACTCCTTATCATCCGCAAACTAGTGGACAAGTTGAAGTGTCCAATCGCCGAATTAAAGAAATCTTGATGAAGAAGGTGCAGGTCGATAGGAAGGATTGGTCATCTAAGTTAAATGACGCGTTGTGGGCATATCGGACCGCCTACAAAACTCCTATTGGCACAACTCCTTATCGGTTAGTTTATGGTAAAGGGTGTTATTTACCAATGGAGTTGGCACATAGGGCGTTTTGGGCAATCAAGAATGTTAACACGGATTATAAGGAAGCGGGTGAATTGAGGAAGTTGAAGTTAAATGAGATTGAGGAAATCCGGGATGAAGCGTATGAATGTGCTTCCGTATACAAAGACAAACTAAAAAAGGTCCATGATGCAAAGCTGAGAAAAAGAACTTTTGAATTGGGTCAAAAGGTGTGGTTGTATAACTCAAGGTTAAAGTTATTTCCGGTAAGTTAAAGAGCAAGTGGATGGGCCCATATATCATCACAAGAGTGGGCCAATTTGGTGATGTGGAGATCGAAGATGTTCAAGAGCAAACAAAACAAGTGGTGAACAGTCAAAGACTGAAACCATATTTGGAAGGAAAGGACATCAATATGCTCGATGTGGACCGGGTGAATTACTTGTTACGCTCACTGGATGAGGAAACAAATTAAGAGGCCAAGGTATGTTGTATATTTTTGTTTAGGTTAATTTAGTTCTTCTTAAGTTTGGTTTTAAAAATTACCGTTCTCGTCTTAAGTATGTTCGACTCAAGTGTGGGAAATTTTAACTTTTTTCTTTACCGTATTGGGGACAACTCGGTTTTTTCAAGGGGGTGGGTAATTTTTGAAATTTTGGTTTTTGTAGGTTTTCGTTTTCGTTTTGTATTTCTATTTCTTTATTAAGAAAAAAAATTAACCTGCGGGTACCACCGTAGCCTACGGTACCTACCGTAAGCTACGGTGGGGAGTTAAAACCCTACGCTGGCGAGAAACTGTCTTACGATACAATTTTTTTATCCAAGGCTACCGTAAGCTACAGTGTCAGCTTACAGTGGACCCTGGAGCTGGGCGACGGATTTCTTGTTGTATATAAAAAAAATAAAAATTCACATTTAACCTACACCACATATGGATTTCCTATCACTTTCACCATTCATTCCACCAACATCATCCTCATCTTCCCCAAACCTTAAAACCCTAACTTCATACATCATACTATCATAACTTTCTTATTTCCTAACCAAATCTATTGATTTTTGGGTCTAAATTGGCTAGAATCTTACAAGGTTTTCAATTATACCAATGTATTTGAGAGAATCTTTCTTTTTGCTGGTCAATTTTGGATAATCAAGTCCGAAATTTTGTGGGTTTTGGTATATTTTGAAGCTTTGTTCATCTTCATCTTCTACAACACCAAGGTATATAAAATTACTCTCATTCTTGATGGTGTATTGCAATAGAATTGTAAGTTGTTCATAATTGTTTATATCCACACTAGCTTGAATGGTTGAATAATATGAATAGTGAGTTTGAATGGGTTATGTTTGAAGATGGTTAGCATGAATTGGAACATAATTATGGGAAAATTATTGGTTACATAGAGGACATAATGCTAAACTTTTTGAAAAATTGTTTGAAAAAGTGAATATGTGTCTAAGTAGCATCTTCAATCATAATGTTAAGCAAATGTGGGGATGTTTAAGGTTGAAAAGTGAATAACTTGCTCTTTTGTTGTTGCTTGTGTGTTCAGAATGGGTCGAAAAAAGAAAGAACCGGTTGGGTCCACGAGCAACCCTGCTGATCAACCAAAAAGAAGAGGGTTAGTTCATCAAGCAGATGTGGATGAAGAGGAAGAAGATCAAATTGGTGAAAAGCCAATTTGGAAGTCAGGGTCTTTGGCTGACCAGCCTCAGGAATGGCAAGAAACACTATTTCATGAGCAAATGAACTCGTTGAGGCAGCGAACTGATGCGTTTATTTGCAAAAAAGAAGTAAGAGAAGAAGACTTTGGGCCATTTTGGGTTACCGATAAATTCAGAGCATTGGGTTGGGAAGCAGCCCTAAAGTGTTGGGATAACGAATCAACTAACTTATTTGATGTAGAGATTCAAGAATGGGTAGCTACCTTGCGACCGTTACAGGTAACCATCCATCAAAGGACAGGTTAATTGGTATGGTGAATGGTGTTCAAGTGGAAATGTCTTTTGATAGTTTGAGAAGGGTAGCAAAATTGATAGTAAACCGCAAAAACAGTATGTTTCCAAGTTTGGATGATTTGTATTTGGCCCCCGAGAAGCACCCGATGTGGAACACCATGTTAGATAATCTGTTTTTGCCCGGGAAATACGCCGGGAAGTTGTACCGAAAAAATCTGAGAATGGAAGAAAAATTGATGTTAATAATAAGCATCAATAACATCATCCCGCGTCGGGGTGATAGGGTCGAGGTACGATATCCCGAAGTTCCAATATTATACACAATGTTGCATGGATCACCGCTTATTTCATATCGTTTCTTAGTAATGAGTAACATATGGGTAAGCCGAAACAGTGTGGATAGAAAAATCATACCTCACTGTCGATTGATCACTGCATTGTTAAAGAAGTACGAGGCAATTGGTGTAGGTGATAAAGGGTCTTACAAAAAGTTTAAACCTTTCGATATTGAACATTTGGGGTCGGGTTGGGTATATTCACAATCCGAACGGTACCATAAATTGAAGAGTGATGGGAGAAGATGGAAAGTTTTGAAGGAAGATGCAAGACCATTGAATGCGGGTGAAGCAGATAATCCGGAAAGTGGAGAAGAGGTAAGTAGTGATGAGGCGTATCATGATGATCCAAATGTAACTCACATGGAAACGGATCAAGCGGGACCGAGTTGGGATGGAATGCAACCGGGTATGCAATCGGGTTATGTGGGAAGTGCATTTGACTATGCTCAATGGCCGTATGATTCGAATTGGGCTTATCATGGAACGATGCAAGAGGTAGTAGAAAGACAAAGACCGCCCACATTTGGGAATTGGCCCGAATATTCCCAAACCATTTTTGATCAACAAACCTTCATGGACGCGAGCATGGAAAGGGCATTAAAGTAGAATTATGATCGGCAAAAGCAGTGGAACCGCACCCATGCATATGCCTTTGAGAATGACATGAACAACCGATACCTTGATGATCGTCAGCGACGGATGCATGACACGTGGCATGCGGGACAGCCGGTTGTGGCCGACACGCCATATGTGGAATACACCACTTTGCCACCGTATGATGGTAGTTTGTCATACCCTACACCACCAATGCATCATTCCATGTGGGTGGATCCCAATCAAGGTTCAAGTCAAGGCACCTCGCGACAACAAGGAGGTGAACAAGGTGGCCATGATCAAGATGCATTTGGATTTTGTGAGTTCAACGATGTGATGACGTCCATTTTTGGGACGGCCTGACCGCCCTACTTCTGATGGAATCTCGTGTTACCAGGTGAACATCATTTTGTATATTATTGTATAAGTTATCTTTTGTTTTTTTATTTGTTTGGGTGGATGGGTGGTGGACAAAATACTTTTGATAAGTATTAAGGGTTGTGTTGAAAAGAAGGTGGTTTTTATTAAGTAGTTGTTTTATTTTTTCAAAACCGTACATTGGGGGCAATGTATCCCAAGTGTGGGGATGAGGAAATTTTCGTTTGTTTTAAAAAAAAATTCGTTTAAAAAAAATTAAAGAAAAAGTTAAAAAACAAAAAAAATTAGAAAAATTTAAAATTTAAAAAAAAAATGTGTTTAAAGAAACCGGAAAGTGGTAAGATGGCGGGGTGAAGTTTCGGTCCCTTTTCATGGTCGCAATTCCCTAAATAACACGTGCCTAGTTGTTTTAAAAAAAAGAGATTATGTAGTTTTCTAACCAAGGTTAGCATGCTTTCGGTGTAATAACTAGCACAACACATTCGTTTACACTTGAGAATTGAGAAAGTATTGGTTGGTGAGACGGTTGATATTCTCCGATAGAACTTGTACAATTAGTGCATTTCGAGATCTTAGCTTGGCATGGGTGCAAAAGTGATAGAGGCACTTAGGTTAAGCCTCGTCTGGATGAGCGAGAGTGTGGGTTTTGGGGGGTTGGGGCCTCATACATTATACATATGAGGATGGTTATGTGAGGGGCGGGGGGTTGGTTCCTTTAGAAAACCTTATTGGGCCTATTCTTTTATTTGATCAACCCCGGTGTTATATTGCGAACCGATCCGACTTAATAGGTTTTTATGTAATTGTTTTAGTATTTATCAGTTAGATATGTGAAGCATTATGTTTATCATGCTGGTATGTAATGTTCAAGTATTATATTAGTTCATTGACAGAATTAGAAATTTTGTCCTTTAAAAAAAGCCAAATTACGGTTCGTGTCCTTTTTTTAGTTTCTTTGCAGGCGGTGTACTTTAAAATTTTTTTTCCTATACGTTATGTCATTTACGCTAACTGGGTTAGAAAAACACAGTTAAGTATGACATGTGCCAGACATGTGATGGGCATAATTTTAATTCTAATGTATCCTTAAATTTAAAAAATAAAATAAGATATATATAATAATTAACTTAAAAAAATTCAATTTCTTTCTGTTTGCACCTTCACCCTCATCCCTCACTTTCTTCTTTTTAGTTCAAAACCACCACAACCACCACACCATTACCATCGCACCACCGACGCAGCACCACACCACCACAAAAAAAACCCCTTTAATTACTAACCCTTTAACCCGAGTATGGATGGAGGATCTCTATGGCGAGGATGGTGGTGTTGGCGGAGTGGGGTGGCGACGGATGTGGGTTACGGTAGTGGTGGTGGATTTAATGCTGGTGGGTGGCTGGAAGGGGTTATGATGCGGCGACTAGGGTTACGAATTTGGGTGGGCGATAGTTACAGCCAGTTACGCTAGGGTTACGGCTAGGGTTTTGATGGAAGTCTTAAACGGTAGGGTTACGGCCGGATGGCTCAGGTGGTCGGAAACGAAAGCGGTGGTTCACATGGCCGAAAAATAAGGTGGTGGTTCAGGTGGCCGGAATTTCGGAGGTGATCGTTATGTGGTCGGAAACGGAGGTGGTGGTTCAGGTGGCCGGAATTTCGGAGGTGATGGTTCAGGTGGCCGAAAACGGAGGTGGTGGTTCAAGTGGCCGAAAAAGGAGGTGGTGGTTCAGGTGGCCGGAATTTCGAAGGTGATGGTTCAGGTGGCCGGAAACGGAGGTGGTGGTTCACGTGGCCGAAAATGGAGGTGGTGGTACATGTGGCCGGAATTTCAGAGGTGATGGTTAGGTGGCCGGAAACGGAGGTGGTGGTTCAGGTGGCCGGAAACGGAGGTATGGGAGTGGTGATAAACTTTTTGCAGGTGTAGACGAAAATACCAATATGCCCTCACATGTGCCTCATGTGAGAGTATTTAACTAAGTTTTTCTAACCAAGTTAGTGTAAAGGACATAACGTGTAGGAAAATAATGTTTAAAGTACACCGCCTGCAAAGACACTAAAAAAAGGACACAGACCGTAATTTGGCTTTTTTTTTAAAGGTCAAAATTTGTAATTCTGTCTAGTTAATTCAAATAAAATTGTATTAGAGTTACAATGTTTATGTATTCATAGTTTAAAGTATTAATTGTTTTGTTGAAAAAAAAAAGAAAGAAAAAGAGAAGTTAGTGATGTTTATAGTTGTTTATTTTATCATTTACTTAGATTGTTTGTAATAAGTCGGATAGGATCGCTTGAGCTACATTCAATATTCCCTTCCATACCCTTACACTTGGCCCCATTACAACCCATTTTTAAGACCATCTTGATTTGTATTCATGTCAAATGCATTTACATAAGTGGAGATTTGATGATTGTACAAGCGTATGCGAGGAGAATTTATTAAATATGAAATGTATGGATGATCACCAAGGAAGTTAATGTGTAAATGTGTGTTATGTATAGGTAAAAACCGAAAGCATGTTAGGTTTGGTTAGGAATTTTTAGTTTAAATGGAACATCAAGTGAACTAGTGCACCCGATAAAAATAAGGGAATAGGGTATAACTTGGGACCGTAACTGAACAGGATTTGTGGTAAGATTGGTGGCTACAAGTTGAAAGTAAAAAAATTGTTGTTTGAGGTGTTGCTTGAGGGCAAGCAACGAGTAAGTGTGGGAATGTGACGGGTGGTCCATGGGACAACCCTTAAGTGGTTTAAGTTCGTTAATATTCATGCGTTTAATCGATTTATCCCGTTGAATTAGATAAATACGTTTACTCATATAATGGCAGGTATGACAAGATAGAAGATGAAACTACGAGAACGTGGGCGAAAACGGTGAAGAAAACGGACATCGAATGCAAAAGTTGTGACGGAAAGAAGTTGAAAAAAATTGAAGCCACCGTAGCTTACGGTAACCACCGTAAGCTACGGTGGGGGCTGGAAGAAAATAACTGTCGTAAGGCAGTTTTGGACCACCGTAGGTTTTTTGGAAGCCACCGTAGGCTATGGTGGCCATCTAGCTTACGGTGGACGCGACGCTGCAAGTTGTAACTGCCATATTTACTTGTTTTTTGGACGGCCTTTCACATTATTATCTTCATCTTTCATCTAGAGACGACCTAATGGCGATTTTTTGAGACAATTGATCAATTGTGGATATGGTATTCATAAAACACTTGGTTTTAATTCGTATGACTAGTATAATCGAAGGAATGATGTACCGAATCATGCTCGGCAAAATTTCTTTGTGTTTTCCCTCGGATTGTAAGGTTTCTTATGATTCTTTTGTTGAATGTTTAGACAATTTCTGAGATATTAGTTTGATCTTATTGATTAAATTATTATGGTGGTTATGTATTGGTTGATAGATTGTTAGTTTATCGATTTTGTGTTCTAAACCGTCAGTTCTTGGTTTTGTATGTAATCGAGATTAATCGGGAGGGATTTAGGGTTGGACAAAGTAATTGGTTTTTGATTGATTACCTTGTGTTGTATAATCCAAGTACTTGATCTTCAATTATCGCAATCGTTTACATTAACACGAACTAAGTTTAAACATCAACTGTAACATTCATGGAAACCTGAAACCGAGGGAGGACATATTTTCTCATATTGTTTTAAAATTTGTTAAATTGCTTTCAGTTCTTTTTGTTAATCAAACCAAACAACCAAATCTTTGAATTTATTTTCTGCACTTAGATTAATATAGATAAATTACATAGCTACTTAGTAACACATTTTCCACAAACTCCCTGTGTTCGATACCCGCTTACCGCTATCTAATTAGTTGTAATCGGTTTATTTTTTAGTGAGTCTTCGACATCACATCAAGGGGTTCCACTGTAACTAATAATTATGCATTTTTGGCTGCAGTAATTGATTTTTTGAAACTTCCAACCGTAATTTGTTGAAGGATTTTTAGAATTTTTAGATATCCATTGACTCTAATGGAAACCCAGTTGATAACGTCTTCTTGTTTTTCCATTATTTTGGAAGGTTGGACATTTCTTGTTTTGGCTATTTCAACTTCTAACACATGTAGAACGGGAAAGCTTCTTCCTTGATACCAATCTGGTAGTGCTGAGGTGCATTCTATGTAGATGTTGGCATATTTTGTTGCTGCTATTTTCTTTTTGAAGGTTTTTATAGCTTTCTTCATTCCTTCTGTAAACAAATTGATTTCTTGTAAGTTTACTGAAGGATAAATATTTTTAATTAATCCAGCCGAAAATGCTAGATTAACTAGATGGGGATCTGCTCCAGGACAGAAGTTGTATAGACTCTTTGTCATTTTATCTTCTGTGAATATGTGCTCGACATCAAAGTCTTCAGGACTAAGGGCCCTAGCTTTTGACTAAACTGATCGGAATTCGTCTAGAGTGATTAGATCGATTTCTTCATTTTTGTTTTCAAATCTTTTTTATATTCTTTTTTCAAAAGGTAAATTTGAAAAGCTAGCCGGTGAGTTTTTCTTTGTTTTTGTTACAGGCATGGGAAAGACGGTAATCCTTAAAGGTATTTCTTTCTTTCTTTCCGAATTCTGCTGAATACCTTGTGGCTTCTTGTTGAGTTTGTAACAGGGAGCCAAATTTTTTGTAGGGAACTGCTGTATGCTGAACGTATTTTGAGACTATAGCCCAGTCTTCATAGATTCCTCTGTGATCTCCATAAAAATGACATAGAACCTTCTTTTTTGATTTCCTAGAGATGTCACCTTTTGTGCATAGGTGGTTTTAATAGTTTTTGGCAAACTATCAGTCGTGAACGGATTTGATTCGTCTTTACCGGAGCCGTTTGCTTCCGGACTAGAAGATGATTGTGGCTCATCTTTTGCCATATGTATGCTTTTTCCCAAAACATCAGGGATCAACGGACTTGATTTTCTTTACCTTTAGCCGTTTATAAAGGAATAGATTCTTTTTTTAGACTTTCGTCTTCCTGTACAGAATTTACAGTTTTGGCGTTAAGCAACTCGTTGTATAACGCTATTTGCTGTCGCACAGCTTGTAATTCTATTAAAAGAATTTTTTCTATTAGGCGTAAAGCCCTGATTTTTTCTTTCTCTTCTACCATCGTATTTGTTTTTCGAGATATGATTGTTATGAGTCTTGTGAAAGAGACGTATCTTATTTATAGAGAAGGATTACGTCATTGCTTACGTATTCTGAAAATCACGTGTCAAGCTATCAGCTAGCACATTTTTTGGTCCTTCAAGATGTTCAATGTTAAAGGAATATCTCAAAAACCACATTTGTCATCTGACGAGACGTCCCTGTTCGTTATCTCCTGAATTTTTTGTTTTTAGAAAATAAGTGAAATTTTTGTTATCTGTCCTGACTAGAAATTTTACGGGGGTTAGATAAATAGAAAATTCTGAAATGGTGTTTTTTACTGTGGTAATTCTTTTCAGCTGGTTCAAAACTTCCATGGGTATATTTACAAATTTCCTCTCTATCAGCTGTTTTTGCCTTTAAGACCCCTCCCCAAAAATCATTTGAGGTATCGGTTTCAATTATAACGTAGTCTTCTTCTTTTGGAATATCCCCCCCCCCCTCCCCGAACAAAGGGGCGAAATGTGAGGGGAAGGGGGGAGCGGGGATGAATTTTTATTGCCTTCATCACATTTTGTTTTATTATTATTATTATTATTATTATTATTATTATTATTATTATTATTATTATTATTAATGTTTGTGTGTGATATATATATATATATGGGGCTACAACACCATTACACCCCCTAAAACAAAAACTCATCCTTTGCTGACTCGGCGTCACATGGTGCAAGTCTTCCCATTTTGTAGCCCCTCCACTACACATAGCCTTAGGCCAAGTGTAGTGGGCATGAACTTGGGGCGAGGAGGGGAGAAATTGGGCTGGAACACCCCCCCCCCCCCCCCCGGGTGATAAATGGCGGGGGGCGAGGAGTATTACTCGCCTTGTTTTATTATTATGATCAAATGACCGTTGGAACGGTCATAAATTAATAAAAAAACATAATTAGTTAAAACTATATATATATATACCTCTTCTTGTCCAACCTCATATCCATTTCATACAAACCATTAACCAAATTCTTCAAAAAAAAACATACAAAAATGAATATTATAAACAACATGAACCACCCGAACCAACCATTTCCTCCTTTCGGTCAATACCATGGTTGGCAAAACCAAAAGAACGTAAACATGCAATGGATCCCGAACACCGGAAACCAACCGGAACTAAACTATTTGTTTCCTTTTCTCGACCCGAACTTCAACATGTATGCCAACTACCTCATGCCCCAAAACCTCATGCCGGCGTTTGGGTATACCCAGCTGGAGAATCAAACAACACAGGCCTCTGGTTCAAGCCAAAATCCGACCCGTAAACTCAAAAAAAAAACAACCGGGGGAGCCGATGGCGCCACGTGATCCATACAAACAATAGATCGAGGACGAGGAAGTAGCCCTCGCAGGGCTTGGATGGTCGTTTCTTATGATCCCGACGTTGGTAAGTTTTCTAATATTAAGTATCTATATAACTTTATATAGTGTTTATTAAAAATGTATATTAATTGTGAATAATAATTTTAATTTGTAGCTAACTTTCAAGCTGTCAGAATATTTTGGAGGAAAGTATTTGAAGCTTGGCTCGCGCTAACGGGTAAACCGAAAGACTACCGGGGTAATGAAGCGGTTCAAGCCCACTGAAAGTTTGTTAATTCGGAATGCCAAAAATTTGCCGGGATATTCAAGCCTTTGCGTGGGAGCGGTTGGCGTAGTGGGAAAAATGACGCCGACATCCAATCTAAAGCGTTAACCAACTTTCAAACTGCAAACTGAAGGGGGGGATCGGGAAAGCGTTTAAGCATTTAAGTTGCTGGGAAAAGCTCAGGATATGCCCGAAATGGAATGGGGCACCCACCCCGCCAGTCGCTCGACGAGATCCCGAGTTTCAAAAATGTCGAGGACATTGTCTTCGACGAATCCGAGCACACCATACACACCCTCTGATGCTCGTAACTTCAACCTCGTTGACAAACACGACAGGTTAATTTAGACGCCGACGCCGACGAAGTACATGAGTTGGCTCAACCCCGCGGGAGAGCAAGAAAAAATAATACAAAAAAGGGGAGAGTTAGTCTTCGTTACGAGCCAATACGGCGGCTAGTGAAGAAGTCGAGCATCTAAACGAGGTGTTCGGTCGTTTCGAAACACTTACCGTGGAAATGGTAAAGGACATGAAAGAATCCAACAAATACCACAAAAAACTAGCCTAGACGTTGGAACTACGACAAAGGAAAAATATTACGAATCCCTCAAAGCGGATAGGTTTTACGAAGATGCCGCATTATTGCATCGATGACGTGTTGAAAAATGCACGAATTATGTATTTTTTTGTATATCATTTTAATTTTAATGTATTTTTATATTCAATTATTTAAATTAATGGGTTTTTATTTGTTTAGTTTAATTATAAAAGGAATATAATAAAAAATTGTGATGTGGCAAAGGAGGGGGTAAAACACCATTACACCCCAAAACACAAAAACATACTATTTGTTGACTGGACGTCAGGTGTTACAATTCGTCTCAATTTGTAACCCATCCCCTACATATAGCGTTAGTGAGTATCAAATTTGTATGCTGGATCATTGGTGGTAATTATGGCTAGCGCCAACTTGGCTCCTGTGGCTCTAATTCAGAAATTTTAGGTACGGGGAGCAAAACTTGAATCCATAAATAATAACCAAGTAAAAATCATACATTTTGATAAAATAATATTAAAAGGTTAAATATATTAAAAAATATATTCACTAAAATATAATAGAAAAGTCGAAGTAAATTTTTTTTTTTTAAATTCTATTTTGTTTTGTTAAGTGCAAAATAGGTCCCCCTTATAAGAAACGTGCCCCCTAGCTACTGATAATCTGCCACTGCTTGTCTTATTAGTAAGATTGGCATTAACTTATTACATTCAACTTGGTTGTTAGTGCTAAGTTATCATTGATGAGTAGTACCTTGAAGCAATGGTAAGCAAGCTGCATCAATGATAACTTGTTCATAAATGGTTTCATTATAAACTCCCCATACTCGTTCTAGTGGTACTTTTTACAATATCTCTTTTAACACTCAAAATACCATCAAATACCTCAACGTGAAAGTATGCAACACAAATCTAGAGACTTTTGGACCTTAGGATTCGCAATACTCGGGGACGTGTTAGGGGCTCCCATCGAGGGTAAGACCAACCATTTGATAACTAAGACAACCGACGCTTTTGAATTAAACTGATAAGATATAGTACTAAACAGGATTCTTTTGCATGCCTTAAAGCAGAGTTGCCATTGCAAGAGGAAGAAAAGGAGGGCTTGCGATGCAGGGGCAACTCTCCAACCTTAACACCTATGTCCGGCCCAAATGGAATACACAAATGCGCTTTATATGTACGTATCAATTTTTTTTTATTTAGTATATGATATACGCATATATTATTTTTAATTCTTTTTTACAATAGCGGTTTATAAAGCACTTTTTAGCAAAAAGGTAAGAATTTTTTTTTTAAATGGAAATTTTAGTAGGGTATAATGGTTTCTAGGAGAGAGAAAATGTGCTAATGATTACTAGGAGTTCCGACATTAGATTATAAATAGACATTCTTAGTTCATGTTTGGTGAGTTGGATGATTATCTGGTGTTCCGTCATTTGAAATGGTGAATTTGGTACATTTTTTGTATGTTTTGTCATTTGAAATAGCGTATGTCAGTTTTTTTTTATATGTTAGTTTGACTGACAGTCCACGATTCCTAAAGTATCTTACCCCTATTTGTCAAAATGTCTTTTGACTGACATTTGCCATATGAAATAGCAAATGTTTTCTTGACATCCGTCATTTCATATGGCAAGTGTGAGTAGGGACCATACTCTCATATCTGGCATTTGATTGACAACTCAGTCTCATTCCTATTTATATTTATTGTATATGTTTGTTACTTTCAATTAATTCTTTAAAAGATATTATTTATAAAATAATATAGTTAATTATAGAAAAATAATTTGTATTATTAAAATCATATTAATCTTTTTAATAAAAGTAATAATATATACAATAAATATAAAAGAAAAATGAGACGTTGTAGTTGTCAATCAAATGCCAAAACTGATAGTACGGCACCTGTTTACACTTTTCACAATTGTCATTTCACATTTGAAATGACATATGCCCGTACGACATAGAAGGGATGTCATAATTAGGGTTTTGAATAAGCCGACCTTTTTATTTTTCATTTTTTTTTGTATTGAGAAAGTATGAAGGACACATACTATTTCAAATAGCAGAACTCAGGTTTATCACAAAATCACTTTTTAAAATATGGCGGAACTAAAATAATGTTACATTTATTAATAAAATAATATTGATATCAGAAATTAAACAATTAATATTAATAATACTAATTATCATAATTTTTAATATAAAAAGATTAAATATAAATTGAAAACACCTTAATATAATAAGAAACGTGTAACATTGAAAGAATAAGTTGTCAAATCTGAAAATACAGGTACTATTCATACTTACTATTTGAAATAGCGGATGTTTAGACGATACTTGTCATTTCAAATGAAAAATATGGCTAAACTCAACTATTTATTAATTGAAAGTAATATTTATATACAAATCAATGTTATTTAATAATACTGATTTTTAATACTAATGGTAATTAATTATTAATAATTTTTTAATAATTAAAATTAAAAACATATTAGTGTGTTTGATAATACAAATTATTTTTAATAATAAATTATATTATTTTATAAATAATTTCTTTTTAAAAAATAAAATGAAAGTAAAACACATATACAATAAATATAAAAAAAATTGAGATTGAATTGTCAATCAAAGTTCATATATAACAGTATGGTCACTATTCACACTTGTCATTTGAAATGACGGATGTCAAGAAGACACTTGTCATTTCAAATGGTTATGTCAAAAGACAATTAACATATAGTGGTAAGCTACTTTGGTAAATGTGAACCGACAGTCAAACTAACAAATGTCAAGAAGACACTTGTCATTTCAAATGGTTAAGTCAAAAGACATTTGACATATAAGAATAAGCTACTTTGGTAATCGTGAACCGCCACTCAAACTGACGGATCAGAAAAACTAACGTCCGCAATTTCAAATGGCGGAACACACAAAATATGTTCCAGATCCATAATTTCAAATGGCGGAACACCAGATTATTAACCAACTTACCAGACAGGTACTGACAAGGTGTATATATAATATAAGATCCGCCATTTCAAATTACGAAACTCCTAAAAACCATTACAACCCTTTTCTTCTCCTGAAAACCATTTCACCCTTCTAAAATTTCCTATTTAAAAAAATTTAAGAAAGTAGACAAAAGGGACAAAGAATGTTACAAAAGCAGAGTTAGGTTTTGCGACGACGACACTAATTTAATGTTCAACGATTCCTATTGGCCAAATTTAGTGGGCGGCAATTTTCGGCGAAATGGGGTGATTTTGAGCGCAAACAACTCCCTTAGGCGATTTTTGGGGTGATAAGAGAGGGGGGTGTATTTCTCTCCCTTGTTTATTATTATTATTATTATTATTATTATTATTATTATTATTATTATTATTATATCGAGGTTGTGTGATATATATATATATATATATATATATATATATATATATATAGAGAGAGAGAGAGAAAGTATATGCCAGAAACCCTCTTCAGTTGAGAAAACTTTGGAAACTCAAGTATGTGGTTGTGGTGTTGCCACGTGTTCACCTTATATATTTATTAGTTGTTTAACCCGAAGGGTAGTTTAGTCTTTTCACATTTTTAAATCCCTATTGCCGGTTTTTCTTAACATATAATTTCCATCATGTCAAATAATTACTTTATTTTTTCAAATCTTCCGAATCTTCTCTCCTTAACTTCAATCTTCCGATCTTCTCTCCTCCTCTCTTCTCAGGTTTACATTTATTCAATTATGTCTTCCAAAGTTAAGAGAGTTTTAAATTTTTCCGGGTTTTCTCCGTCAAAGAAACAACATCAAGCAACACCATTCGTTTATTATGATAGTCAATCTAAAAGCCTTGATCTTTTCGTGTCTACTGATGTTGTTCCAGTTGTTGAACCTGTTAATTCTAGACTTGACCTTTCTTTGTCTGATGATGTTGTTCCAGTTGTTCAACATGTTAGTCATACATCTTAGTCGTCCCCTTATTCGGCTGCTTCTCATGTGTCTCATCTCAGCCGTCCCCTTACATCTGAGGTTAAAACTGTTTCTCCTTCGGGCACTGAATACTTAACAATAGAAAATGATGTTCCTCCCATATCTAAGTGTGTTGTGTGTTGTGTGACGGTGACCACCCATATCCAAGTTGGTAAATATTTTGGTTTTTGCCTGTTGTGTGTCGGTGACCACCCATATCCAAGTTTGATGGGCGAGGAATGCTTGTTGTGGCAATGGTCTCGACTACGTCATGTTCTTTATAACCAATGGGGTGATTACAGTCCTGATGTATCACCCTAATTTTTTTACTTTTTTTCGTTGTTTCTTTTACTTTAATTTTCTATTTTGGTATTTGTAGTTGTAATGTTGAACTTTTTTTTAGTAATGTAATCTAGATGTTTTGTTGTTTTTTTTTATGTTACTGTATTCCCCTTCATGTTTGTCATACGTTCTTTTTTTAGTATGTTTTGTTTTTGAAAGAAATGGACTTAAAATTGTTTTTTAATTATATATTCATTGTTTGTTAACATATGATTTTTTAACGGCATCATATGTTTGTTGTATGTTAACGTATGTTGTTGTTGAAAGTTAACATATTTTCATTATACGTTAACATATGTTATAGTAGCATATGTACTTAACCACGTTTGACCATTGGATGTAACAACCATATTTATTTTCTTAATTAAACATTAAGATATTCGTTCTTCCTTCATTCTTCTACATAATTAAACAAACGTAAATTAAACATTCAACCTACACTAATCTTACAACATAATTAAACATTAAACAACTTATTTTCTCCCCCAATTGTAGTTCGGGTGAGTCGGAGATGACATTGCAAGTTACTATCTATTATCATGTATGACATTGCTAGTTTGTTTAATGGTTATTTTATTTTATTTTGTTTGTTTTTCTCAACTTACTTTTTTGTACTTTTTCTTTGTTACTAAATTTATTTCTCTACCCTTTGGGACTAAACAACCATTTGATCTTTGGACTTGCATTTACCACCATATTTATTAACCCCATCACATCTTCATCTAACCTCCTCATCTTTTCATTATATAAAGGAGAAGGAGATACTGGAACTCTTGTTTTCTACAACAACCTTTTTTCCAATTTTTATCATGTCTACACCTCGACGTAGATTAGTTCCTCTTTCTAAGATTAAAATAGAGTTGTCTTCCAGAATGTATTTTAAACCTGTGGTCAAAAGAGAGAACCTACCTTCTTCCCAAATTTACTCAAATTTTGTTGAACCTAAAGTTGAAGAATTTAAGTACAAAACCCCGAAGGTTGAGAGGCCCAAAGTTGAGCCAAGTTGCATAAGAAATTCAAGTCGTTGCGGTCCACATAAAGATGACGAATGGATGTTTTACTATGATTTTGACAATCCCCTCCCTAACATCACCACTCTGTTTCCATACCCAACTCCGTCTTTTGACTTCTGTCACTTTTGCAAACGTTTCTATTTTGTTCGTTAGTTTGTGACACCCTTAGTTTTAGATGGTCGAAATGGGGTCGAAATTATCTAACTTTATGTACTATGTGTTTGGTAATTTTAATTTTTTTTTAAATCTATTAGGTTTTCCTTATTTAGTTTCCCAATGTATGTGTACTATGTTGTTGTACCTTTGTTCAATCCCCCTATGTTAAGATTGTATCTTGTTTTTTAATGGTAGTACTTCACGTGAATTAAATCACAGTTTTTTCTTTAGTTTACTATATTGGGAAATGTGTCAACATCCCATCATGTAAATCAATTAATTGACCTATCTACTTTTCCCTCCTACCATATTATCTTGCATTTATTTTCTTGTATTAATTTAACATTTTTTATCCTCCACCCACTGAGTTTGAGTTGTTAAATACCCATCCAAAAAGCATATTACAAAAAACCCATTACACTCGGCTGCCATCAAAAGCACATTCCAAAAATCAGACTCACCAATATGTATGTTTGCTACTGCCATAAGGTTGCCACCTTACGCACGTCTTGGACCAATTTGAATCCTGGTCGCCGTTTTTATTCATGTCCTCATTCGGTATATTATGTTTTTTTGTCTACATAATTATGTAAAACACACTCTATTTTGTATTTTTTTTATCTTTTGTTTTTTTTTAAACTACAGGAGAACAAGTGTGGCTTTTTTGTTTGGCTAGATCAGCCAATGTGTGACCGTTCAAAGAAAATCATCCCTGGGTTGTTGAAATCAAAAAACAAGCTTGAAGATGATGTCAAAGTGTTGCGACGTGAAATACGGAAAAGGGACATTCTTATTGTTGTTTTAACTTTATTTTTGTTGTTTTTGTTTCTCTTATTTTTAGTTTAGTTTTAGTTCCCTTGGTTGGGGTACTTATATAGTTTACTTTATCAAAAGAGTCATTTTACTAGAATGACTACTAGTCTGTCCCATCGTTAATTCATGTTGTTATGTTAAAGTAAAGTTTCCTGGCGAACGTGCATCGTACTTACGTACTGTTGTCTTGTTGTCTTATAATAGTTTAGTAGGTTAGGGACCCTAGTAGGTTATCTTTACTTGATATGTCTTATCTTTACTTGATACTTTTGTATATTAACGAGGTAAATGTGACCCTACAAGGAATACCAAATTGAAAACAATATTATCTAACTTCCAACAGTACAAGATAGTACAATATAAGTAATACTAAAACTTCTTATCCTTTGTTTTTTTAGGTAATTCTTGAATTATATTTTTAGATATTAATTTTTGAAATGCAAGCTGTCCGCTTTTAGTGTACATTAATATTTATTTAAACTTTAGTGAAGATACACTTTAATTTTACTTACTGTAAAAAGACATCCCATATAAAAAAACCTTTAACTTAACAACTTACTACAACTTCCGTTGGATGTCCAATCACTTTTAGATGAATTTTGTTTCTTTGTCAACTCGAGCTACACGTTCGATAGAAGGATAACACGATAACATATGTTATGAAACACTGTAAAACATATGTTACGATGGATAACATATGTTATGATACACTATAAAACATATGTTACGTTGGATAACATATGTTTTATTACATCTTAAAACATATATTGACATGGATATCACACAATACAATGGGTTTCCCATATATTATATGAATAAGCTTCACATATTGTATAATAAAGGCTTTCGGTTATCATTTTCGTGACACCTCTTTTTGGCATAACATACGACTTCATTTCTTCTTGATAAATAAACCAACTAGAACTTTAACAAAAAAAAATTTGTTTAACCTAAATCGTTTGGTCAACCAACCATACGTTTTGGCTAATCATCACGTGTTCAACTAAAGCAAGTCTTAGTCCCCCCCCCCCCCCCACATATTTGTTTGACTGTTTTTGTTTCATGTTCCACGTGTTAAACCAACTTCAGTGTCACTTTTGTACCGTACGTTACTTTAAATATTATCTTTTGTACTTTTCTACTTTTGTACTGTACGCTACTTTAAATAATATCTTCATTGGAATTCCCTACAGAGAGCCACCTAATATCAATTTCCAAAGACACTTTTTGTCCACAATTTACATATTAAACCATCAGATAAAAATATAAGGGCCCACCGTCATATCTTAACACACAAAATACACCACAAAAACAGAGGTCGCATCCGTAACTTCTTTGCCCCAACCACTTACCCCACTTAAATCATGTTCAGAGACCACAGTACCCTACCCCATACGTAATTAAAGTTTTAAAAAACAAAATGTACAAGTTTAATCAAAAGCATACTGAAGTCATGGGATCTTTTCACTTACCTCATGCCTCCATCAGAACTTCTTTCTTTATAGTGTTTAAGTCAGGCAAAAGAATTTTTGATAATATTTTTTTCCTTAAACCTTTAAGCTGACTTTTTTTCTTCATGCCTTGTCTAGCAAACCCGGCTTCAAAGTTTTCTCCCTCCCCATGAAAGTCTCCATATGCCTCATCAACACCACTCCACCTTCTGTCGTGTGGTTTGTGATTGCCCACTTTACTTGAATTCTTTCAATCTTACTCCCCTTTATCTCCTCACTCTTAGGATGATTCCATGACTCCAAATATACAAACATGTCCTTCTAGAAATCCGTTAATAAACTAATTAACATATTTGTAATTTTTTTTGTTTCATTTTACTAAATTAATTATCATATTTATTGTCTAATTAAGTAGATTCTTACCAGTTTATACGCGGTGTTTTTAAATTCGAACACGTTATTGTCCCATATTGTTGCCAACGGAAGCATATTTGGGAAATGGTCAATTGTGAAAATTGACGGCTTCTTAATATTGAACACCACCACAAAATACTCATCGTGTTCCATTACTGGGAAAAAGACCAAGTCTATGTTTTTGAAACTACATATACTCAAGTCTGGCCTCATTGACATGTACACGTTATGGGCGAACTTTGCGTCTCTCACAATCTTGCCCCATTTCTCTGCCCCTATCGAACCCTCACCTTGTTTTCATATCATTATGTATTGTTTAGATTTATAATTTATTAACCAACATGGAATAAATACCTTTAAACAATTACGCACTTACCATCACCTCTGTGCTTAGGAAGTATCTTCTCGGTGTTTTTTTTGTATCCAAAGTTATGTTCTCATTCAATACTACCAACCACAACTTCACAACATTCTTGTCTATCCTCACCTCGTAGTTCAAACTCCCGATCACCTCCACATCTGCTTTCAGTCCTTGACTCGTTGAGAATATTATTTTACTACATGTTAATACCCTTTTCCAGTACTTTTGTTTTTACAACTTATAAAGAACATAATTAAAAAACCCATTTTCTGTAATTCATTAACATTGGAGTTAGTAAAACGGACACCACAATAACCCAAGCATTATTTTGTAGTAGCTTACCAATTTTTTTCTTCACTATTTCCGTCCTCAACCATCACGTAGTCCCATATTATATTTTCCAAATTCGTTGTCTTCCTTTCAATATCCAACGCCCCGCTCATTGTTGTCATTTTTTCAGCTTTCCCTCCAACTACCCCTGCCTTCAATTTCGTCTCTTTTTCTCCATTTCAGAAATAACTCCGAGATGATCTATTCCCTTTTTCATTGGCTCAACTACATATAGCACACTTTGTCAACAATATATAACGGATGTTTTTCTTAAAAAATAACATTTGAAATGACTTTTCTAAAGTTTTTTTTATAACTGCTTTCTTAATACCTCTCCTTTGTTCATCTTTGACCGGTTGACGCGATGAGCTTCCTACGTCAACATAGAAAGATGGAATCTATGAATGAGCTCTTTCGTCTAAGCCTAGAACTAGGCAAGAGCAAGGAATGGACTTTAAGTGAGTGAAGGAAGGAGGGGACAAAGGTCAGTTCTATAAGGCAAGAAAGCAAGATCAGAAGAAGGAGCAATGCAGAATAACTAAGCATGACAAGGAGAGGATAGCTAGACTTTCAAAGACAGTAGCAATGGCAAGGAGACTAATCCCGATATTCTTTTCCTAGCAAATGGAGGATTCTATTGATCCAAGACCTGTATGTAGACCAGGGCCTCCCCCGCTTCAGTTAAGGCCAGAAAGAATTATCTTACCTTTCTCTTCTGTCAGTTCTTTGTTGGTTTGGCTACACACATATACAACACCCAAATTAGGTTGTTTAACACGTTTTCATTTTCCAGTTGACAGTAAAACGACATTTGAAACATATGGACTTTGTTTTTAATACCTTTTTTTTGTTCCTCTGTTACTTTATTCGACGACGGTGTTTGTACATCCACAATTTTCTTTGTCTTTTTTGGTGTGTCTACGACATTTGAAACAAATAGTTACTATCACAGTTTACAATTATTCATTACTACAATATATTTTTCAATACCTGTCTTGTCATCCTCTTTTTCTGTTTGAGCCGAATAATTTTCCGGATCATCAGTTTTTTTTGGTGTTGCTGCAACACATAAGGAAGACATCAAATATGTTTGAAATGTGGTTTTAATTTACACTTTTTACGAAATCACTAAGTAACAAATAATTCTAATTTATTACCAATCTGTGAAACCCCTAGACTGAAAGACGGTGCGTTGGTTCCAAAATCTTCATTTTCTGCAACATCCAATACATATAAGTTTAAACTGTAAATGTAATCAACAACTATGTATTTTTTAGGCTTACCTACTGCCTTTTGTTTACGGGCGCCTTCCATTTTTGTTCTTCCTTCGTTACCCCGTTGTCGGTCTTCGGTTTCATCTTCCGGCAACCTAAGATCATCATCCCTAGTACTCTCATCTCTTGCTTTTTCATCCTCATTGACATTCAAATCTTCGACTTCCATGTTGTCCACATCATTTTTTTCACCTGTCACAATTTTTTCATACATACGCAACATCATTTACTCTTACATATATGTGTTGTGAAGTTACATTTTTTTATCTTTAACACAAATGACAACTTACTTTCATCTTCCGATTTCTCAAAGCTATTAATATCTTCGTTGTTTTCATCTTCACTCAAACCAATTTCTTTGTCTTCTTCATCAACATGTACATCACCTTTGATCTTTGTGTCTTCCAATTCTGCCACATCGCAATCTTCCCTTTTGTGACACCCGGTAAATTCCCAATCCCTTAAACCAAGTAATCAACCTAAATATTAGGTAATTTTGTTATGTGCGCCCTGCGCGAGCGCGCCATGTTAGTCAGCGCGTGCATTTGTTATGTGCGCCCTGCGCGAGCGCGCCATGTTAGTCAGCGCGGGCATATTATGTGCGCCCTGCGCGAGCGCGCCATGTTAAGAACCAGCGTGGGCATATGTTATATGCGCCATGCGCGAATGTTTTGGCTTTATGTTTTCATGTACCTTAACGTTATGTTGTCTAATGGGTTGACCGTCACGCATGATGCTAAGGCGGGTGCACCCTAAATCGTTTATACGCGTGCGGAAGGGAACTAACCTCCCCGCATGGCGGGAACATTGAGAGCTAGTTTGTCTGAAGCTCCAAGATGGAATTGACTTCAACATAACTGATCACTATGTTGAAATACCAAGACTACCTGGAGAATCTACAAATGAAACTCAATGTCCCTAACTGCGAGAAGGTTACGCACCTACCCGCAGCAAAGAAATGTCCTTCACGCAGAAAGCTATGCGCACAAAGTGATACGCACGGAACACTTAGTCTATTCTCCAGACGTAAGGAGATTACTCCCGCCCAAAAGGAAACAGTAGCGTGTTTCAGAGATTTTCCATTTTTTTACTGCACACTGACAAAAGTACCTGAAAAAGCTCACTGTAACACGAAAAGTCAACTGTCAGCCACCCTATTCTCACCAACCCCAGACCTGCATGTCCTGACCAAATCAAAATCAAAATCTTTTATCCACTACTCCACTTTTAAATAAATAATAATAATTTCCATACTTTATCATCATTACCCCTAGATATGAAAAGATTACAATCCCCTAAAGCAAGGGATTGTGTTCCCTTGAGTTTGCCTATAAATATGTAACCTAAATTATCACCCAAAACACACTTCAAAGAACTGCAAACTTGCACTAATCCTCTCCCAAGCATCCGTTGTTTTCATTTCCGATCCTGTTACTAGGTAAGCCGAGAATATAACCTTGAGATCTACTTTCCAACCCTTATATTCTCCTATTTCTTGATCTTAATATATATACTTCTTGTTATTTAATCGTATTCTAGACCTTCGATTCCGAGGCCAACACCAAGAAAACCCGAATCTCGATTAATCCCTTAACAAGAACCACAGGTGAGTCTCACAGCCCCTATTTTCACTGTTTTTAAACTGTTTTCGGGGCGAGGGACACGTACTTAAATAATGTTTTATCATGGTATACTTACAAGCTATGCAAGCGATTATGTGTTTAAATTATATTTCATGATGAGCAATGCGAACGGTTATCTAAGGTTTTCGATGTATGTGCGCTAGAACTCGAGTAAGTGATCACTTTACCATTGGAACTCTAAGGGTAGGGACTGCTGGTTTGATCCACCCACTCGTAGGGGTCGCACCTCTTTGCATGGACGAGTGCCTAGTATGGTCATGGGGCAGTACTATGGGTTTGAGCCCGCTCGTAGGGGTCGCGCCTCTTTGCATGGACGAGCGCCTTGTTTTCCGGCACAACGTCCGCGCGTAACCCGCGGGACGGAATTATTGATTAGCTCGTAGTGGCAGCGCCACTTTGCATGGACGAGCACATTTTCCTGAAACGTTCGCGCGTAACCCGCGGGACGGTATTACTTATTTTAGCTCGTAGTGGCAGCGCCACTTTGCATAGACGAGCACAGTTCCCAGAAATGTTCGCGCGTAACCCGCGGAACGATTTTATCAGAATATGTTGATAGAACTATGTTTTACCAAGCATGTGTTTTAATGATGCTATCAGAATTATGTTTCAGAATGATTTGTATCAGGATTATGATGCAATACGATTTATCAAGTTACTAAAACTTGTGAACTCACTCAGTTTATACTGATTCAAATGTTTTTACGTGTCTTTCAGGAGATAACTAGGTAGCGCATGGAGTCACACTTAGAGCACCTCACGCTGAACATCTAAAACTAGCTTTTTGGAAGATTTTAGTTCTATCCCTTCGATGCGCGTGGTTGTTCCCGCCGCGCAAGGGGATATGGCGTGGAAATCTTCAACAGTTTTTATACTTGGATGTTTTTATGTAATTTTTAAACAATGTAATGTATTTGTATTAAACATTTCATGCGCAATGAAAATCTTTGAATGTTTGCAATGGCCCGTGCTTAATTATCAATCCCCACTCGCGCGCGCCCGGCTGTTTCCGCCGCTCAGGGCCGGGTGTGACACCTTTGCTTTGCATATCCTCTCCCATCTCATCCTCTTCGCTTTCCTTATCCTCTCCCTTTTTTTCTTCTACAATAAATTGATTTGACAAAGACTTTATATATCAGGTGACTTATGTTATATGCTAACCTTTTTTTTTCAATGTGTTTATTTTTTTGTTTTCACAAACCTCCGCCGCTGACATTATCCTCGTCTTGGTCGTTGTCTAAGCTTACTTTTGTTGCGTCTCCTAGATTTCCCTCTTCTTAGACATCTGTTTCCTCCTCATAATACTCTTTTTAATTCAAATGATTTAAAAACAATATTAATATTGATTTGTAAGCGAATGAATTATTTTTGTAATATCTTACCTTCAAAGTTTAGGTCATCCAGAACATTATTAATTAACTTACCAGTATCATCTTCGTCACCATTTGTTCCATGAACTACCTTTACCGTTAATGCACTTCTATAACGGCTACAAAGTTTTTCAAATTCCTCTGACTCTATGTTCTTTTTTTCTAACTTTCTTAACATTTTATCCATTTGTTTCTTTGCACTCTCAAACTCTTCAAGATATTCTTTTGCTTCATTTAACTTAGCCTTTGTTAAAAGGAAAACAGAATACAAATTAACATACTTTTTATTTAACAAATAACATATGTTATAAATTTGTATCTTCTCACCTGAAAAACTTCTTCGTCGTTACCTTTCTCCTCCTTGATTCATTTTCTTATTTTCTTTTTCTCCCAAATTCCGAATCCTCCTGCTAACCTTTCTTTTCTATCTCTTGATATAAGCAACTCCTTACTCCAAAACTTGATTGGGTTCGTAGTCTCATCTGAACAAACTTCTTTGATGTCCATGATTTCAACATATAAAATCTGTAAAAGCAAAACTAACAAGTTAATAGTTTCCTACCAGTTAGTGTGTTTATACTTTCAAACATTATTAAATTAACTAACAAATTACCGTTAAAACTGTCAGTGGCCCGCATAAGTACTAGCTGACATTACATCTTTCCCATCCAAGCTTACATGTTTTCAAGCATTCCATAATGTAAGAACCCCAATCAATTTTCTTGAAATCTGTTTTGCTACTTATGTAGTTCAATATTTCCTCTCTACATCTTCCTTGGGTTTTGCAGTCTCCCATGATGCACAAGAACAACATTAAAAAGTCAAGACGGAACATGAATGTATCTTTGTCCTCAGCTTCCCTTATTTTTGCCACAAATTCTGTTGGTGCAACATGTAGTCCACGATATCTCTCTCTTCATTCTGCCACACTGTTGGTATATTCTTCATGATAATTGAGATTCTCAATTTTCTCACCCTCACATGGTATTCCAAACAATCTCCTTATTGCCTTTTTGGTTACCTTAATACTCCCTGACTCAACCTCAATGGTCATTTTTTCTGGATCGAACCTGTCCACAACGAAATGTGCTAACTTGGCCGGTATCCCGTCAATATTAAAGTGTAGCATCCTCCCAAAACCCATTTTCTTTACTCCTTTCCTTTGATTCTTTCTTAACTCCTTTATGCACATGCATAATTGAGACGGTGATGACCTTGTTCTTATACCGTGCCACTTTTCCTTCTTCTCATCGTCCGTCCTATCTGTCCAATCTTTTTTACCCTCTCTTTTTAGTTTTACCAAAAACTTTTTCCTTGACCACTGGATCTTCTCACCTATTTTGTAATTAAATTTAGTTATTTTTAACAAACATGGTCTACACTTCACAAACTTTTTTTGTTTGATATCTTACAATATATACCTGTTTCCTTCCCGTATGAGTATTCTCCTTGAGAATCTATTGCCTCATACCCTGTTAGTATTAACAAGTTCATTCATTTATTTTTTAAATTCTGACACATCCTTACAAAATCTATGTTCAACTTCACATGCTACAAGTTACCTGAATCTGTTGTTTAAATTAGCAACAAATTAGTATCAAATGTATTCAAACAAAATTTAATGGGATTTAATTCAACTACAGCAGACCTTTATATGTCTTTTTCTGATTATCTGTTGTAACCTTTTTTATCATTCTTTTTGTTTTCTAACCCCGAAACCTTTTGTTTTTTAACTGCTATCCTTTGTTAAGCAAAGGCTATCATATTCAAAACGTATATTTTACTTCATTAATGATATATGTTATTTTATCATATTCAAAACATATATTAAACAAAGGCTATCAAAACAACTTAATTTTAACCCTTATCAATTTACAATGTAATTATCCAAAACATTTTATACTACAACAGATCTTTTATTTTTACCTGAAAGCCTATTTTTCTTCAACTTCAGTTTCCCCCCTCGCTTAGTATTGCTTCTTGGTTGATTTATTTCTTCGGATCCTCGTTCTTCACTTCATGGTAAAAATACTCCATTTTTTATTTAATTCACATATAGCATAATATAAAGGTTTACTTATATGAGATTCCTTACTCATAATATATAACTTATACATGATTCTGAATCTTGTTCCCGTTCCTTTTGTTTCTGCACCTTCCATTTTTTTGGTGTACTATCTTCTTCGTACTCACTCCCATCAGAATATGTTCATGCAATAATAAATTTATATTCTTTAAATTTTAAATGTCTATAACGATGCACAAATTTTAAATACCTGAATACTTATGCGTTCTTGTTTTCCTCTTTTCGTTTCCCTTTATTTTTAAAGCTCCTTTGTCTCTCAACTTAGCATCGCCCAAATCGTCTTCGCTTTCTTCTGAATCTGTATTTATTAACAATCACCCCAATAGCTTTTCAGCATGAATATCATTTTTAATCTTATACATGTTATTGTTTTAATTATTCGTACATGTTTCTTTTTGTTCATTTATTGTTTTCTTTTGAGACTTCATTATGTCGGTTGACTCTATAAAGATCGGATTTCTAATTGTGTTCCTAAACCATTTTTTCGCAGTTTCTGATTTAATACACAACAACAAAGTTAAACTATGATTTACCTTAACTGTGAATACAAAAAAATTAATGTAATTTATTATACCCTTTAAGTTTTCAATACCTTTTGGTTCCGTTTCAGCCGTGCCACATCCTTTCTTCTTTGAGCTTTTCAAATAGAATGGGTTACTTAATGTGTTTCCAAGTTCTTTTTTTTTGTTTTTTTGGAGATGCTTCTACTTCCTCTAGTCGATAACAAAGTACTTCTTCTTTGATGTGCTTTGTTTCATTTTCTACAACTAATCCAAAAAAATATTCAATAAGTACCATAAAATCAAAAGCTATTTCTTATTCGACCATAAAATCAAAAGTTACTCTGTGAGGTCAGTTTATACTAGACCAAAAAAACCCTTACGATTCTTAACAGACATGCTATGTTGTTTTCTTTTTATGTTTAATCGTTTTTTAATCTAGTTACACATTCACATTATGTAACTTATTAAAAAAGTTCAAACATAATCTTCATATTGTTAAACCTTCATAAAACCCATCTAAGTTTTTTTTAACTTTAATATTCTTAAAAAGGTTAAAACCCTAAAACTTAGATCGTTATACAAAGATTACTGAAACTCACTGACCATATGACCAGAAAATGTTAAAAACCTAAACCTGAAGTTGTTATTCAGTTACGCATATGCAAGAACCTAAACGTACCGATTATGTAGTCGACCTCTGTCGGATGGTCGGATATCTCTCTGTCTTCAATCTATTTCGAACTGTCAATCTCCAGATGAGCAAGGAAGTGAAGCGGTGAAGATGAATCTGTGTTGGAATATGTGTTTCAAAATTTGAACGACTGGTTTTTTAGATAGTTGGTGTGTAGGGGGTTTGATTAGACATAAAGTAATGGGTATGTTAAATATCTTTCTTATCCTTCTGCAATTATAATATGTTTTTTTAATATAAATAATGTACTAATAATGGTCATTTAATCTCAACAATCCATTATAAGAAATCAATGGATTAAAAAAAGTTTCCGGTGTTTCCTCAACTGAAGTGGGTTTTTATTTTAACATTTTCCTATATATATATATATATATATATATATATATATATATATATATATAGGGCTACAACATCATTACGCCCAAAAATAAAAACATATTCTTTGTTGACTGGGTCGCACATAACGAAAAACAACTCATTTTATAGCTACTCCACTACACATATCCTTACAAACTTCAAGAAAATTAACAATACTATCAAAATTTGTTCTCTCGTGACTCCGATTTAACATAATATGTCAATAAAGCTAAAACTTATCATCTCATAGTTATATAATTATTTTCTCCTCACTTCATTCATGATTACTTTTAATCATATATTTTACATAAGTAGTTGAAAAAAAAATAACATTAATATGTTTGTTAAGAAGAATTTAGGGGTTTTTATTATTATTATAACCTATTTTGTAATTTTACGGCATCTTAACAATTGTGATTTAGGAGTAGACCAATACGAAATAGATTGTAAAGTATAACAAGAACTATATAATTACGTGTACAAATTGTTTCTACCGTGACATGTAAGGCGCAGATTACAACCAAAAAACAGCCACCTCCATTTCTCTCTAAAACTAAGTTAATATGATATGGACAACATACAAATACTTCTTTTCTCTTAATTTGCTACTGATAGCTATTGTTTTGTATCTAATGCACCCTACTAATCTAAGTGTTGTTGATCCTATAGTTACATAACTCAATGTTTCATTTACTAAAATACCAAAATCAAGAAAAGATTTATGGTTGACATTTTTGTTTCTCTTTATATGGTTATTTAAGTGAAAGCGCAAGTGAAAATATATATGGATTTTAAAAGAAAAACTGAAGTCAAAAATCAGAAAGTCAAATCTTTCTGGCCATCAACAAAAATTGATTCTCTAATAAAGTTATTTATTGTTTTATTTTTTTGGAATTCAAGAGAAGGACACATGACTTCACATGGGATGTTACGTTTTAAACGTCATTATTACAATAAAAGACAACCAAGTTTAACGTTTTCTCTAACAAAAAACAAGGCAACCATAGTATCTGTCGGAAAAGTATCATGCTTAATTATAGTTTTACCCGCCATAGTATAAAATTTAAAGAAGTATTATCGACACCTCATACAGGCTTTAGGCAATTTTACAACAATTGTTACAGGCATGGACGAAGGATGCTTATGGCCCGAGAGGTCCCTGAAGCCCTACCCCCGGTGATTATTTAAATACCTCTAAAAGTATTTCACAAGGGTTGGCCAACCTCTATATATACTTATAGTGTTGGTCCGCCAATGATCATTAGGTCCATCAATCAAAAACAAGTTAAGGTTATATGTAAAGTACATTGAATATGTACCATCGGTTTAAGGACTAGAGCCTGAAGTTCGACTATACATCAGATTGATTGAAATTTTTTGAATGGTGAATAATATTTTTTATGTGTTAATAATAATGCAAACTAACTAAATAACTAACGATAGTAATAATAACCATCACGAACTATCCAAATTAAAATGAATTCAAACCGGCGATAGGATAATGACTAATAGGTAATAACAAATACAGAGATAAATAAAGAATATGTAATAGTAACTTCTAGATAATAATTAATAAATTAGGCTACCACTAGCTAACAAAAATATTAAAATTAACAGATAAGCAAAATATTGGAAGAATAAAAATAAGTATTCAACTTCAATCAAGCAAGCAGAAGTTGATAAGAGTTGTAGCATGTAAACTTCATATCTCAAAACATGTCATATACATCGTGAATATGATTGTCAGTCATTTTCTTGATCTTTCAACCCTAAAAAAATGCAAGGATTTTTAGGGTGAGACCAAAATACCCACGGTTTAACCCTAATATTACCAACTAAATTAGTCAGGAAAAGAATGGGGAAAAACGTGGGTATTTTAGTCTTTTAGACCATTTAGATCAATGATTGAAACCTGACCAAATGTTTTTTAATTGTGAAGAGGGTCTGGGCAGCTGGGTACAATTCTTTTGTTTTCTTGAAAAGTTTTGTGAGCAAATCTTCCATTGAAGAACTTTCTATGAAGCTCTGATCTTTTAGCAGCATCTGCATCTTGTGGCGGCGGTGGTGGCGGTGGCAGTGAAGGCGTAAATGCTCTTATACTGCAGTGATCACTACTCAAGACCCATATTTGTAGCACTGACAACATGATTATAAGTGCCACCAAGTAAACCTTGCGTCTTCCAGTGGTGTATGACTGCATCGCCGGTGAAAAGACACATAAATCTATTTGTAAACGCTCAAAACAGTATCTTTTGAGACTTTTGTTTTTATTAGCTCACCAGCTGCTGTTGTTCTTCAACACTAGCTAGGTTCTCATCTCTCTCTTTGTATTATTTTTCAAGAAATGCTTTTAAAGAGAGATACTTTCAATTTTTTCGTGCATGAATGGGACCCGATTAGATATAATAAAACAAATATAACGATGAAAGAAATCTTATATACGCACTCAAGATTTAATGATGGTAAATGGTCTGTGCATAAATTATTTTATAATCATAGCGGTCAATTTTATAATGATTACCTATTAATTTCACTTTTGAGCATAAATATTATTTTTAAACAAAATTATTATTCTCTTTGAACTATGCTAGTGGTAACTATCAGAGTTCGGATAAGGGAAAATTATAGAGGTATAGTAGCAAAAATACCCAAATACCTATAAAAATTATTCACGGGTCGATAGGGACTTCATCAAAAGTCACCCGCGGAGCATTTCCTTCACTCGCATAACTCAAGTCAGAGGAAAGTTAAGAATAAACTCTAGAGATTATCTGCGGGTTGACCAAGACGTCTTCAGAAGTCAGCCGCAGGGTGTAATCCTCATGCGCGAAGGTGACTAGAGGGTGACATCAGAGGATCAACTGTAAACAAACTTCATTCTAGAAGATTTACAAGGATCTTTCCTTGAGAAACACGTGATGTAATAGCCAATTAGAAAATTACAGCTGGCAAGGTTGTTATAACCGTGCACATGACAGATTAGCCCGTCCTATTACATGCGGACACGTGTCCAAGTTGTTACAAAAAACCCTTCGGCTATAAATACATTCGTCATCTCCGCAAGGTATTCATTCACTCGACACGGGTTACTTTAAATGCTTTCAACTACTTTTCTCTCTTTTAGAACGGTACTTATTCTCATGCTGGAGGGTGGTTACGGGAAAACCTCCCCCCCTTGTCCTTCCCGTAACGAGCTCACGGTGGCTGTTTTGTAGGTTTCCGTCATCGGGCTTGTGAGATTGGACTCGTGTTATCGGATTGTCAAATTCCCTACCTGTTTCATGCGGGCACATTGATCTAACTCCCTAGATATCAGATCCGTGTTTCTTCATTGGCGCCGTTCGTGCTTGTGCTAGAATTGTAAGAGTTTTTGTTGTTTCGAAAGGTATGAGTCAATCTCTTCAAGGATTGACGGAAACTCCGACGATAAATAGACGTTTTGCCGGAGTCACAGCACATGGAGGTCCAAATCCTGGTGATATTGGACATGTGACGGTGGAAACTCGTCGAGAGCGTAGGGAACCAGATATGGTGCACAAATCTGGAGTTTCTCCTCCGACGAGGCCTTGTCATTAGAATATCATATATGAGGGAGTCCAGTCTCCCGAGGAATGGTTGCAATTGCAAAAGGAAAAAGTCACAGCCGAATATGAATGCATTCTTCGTGAAGGGCCAATCCGTGCAAGGAATTTAGTTTATGATGAAGTTTCGCTTAGATCTACATACCCTCCTTCTACAATTAGATGGAGCCAGATGCGAGACAGTGTTAGAACCGAAGTGTTTTCTGATGAAGAGAAATATGATAGAAGTCGTGACAGAGGTCATCGAGTTATGCGGGAACCTACCCGCAAAACTGCGTATGATCAGATTCATGCTTCCAGGAGCAGAGGTTCTACGCATCATCATGATGATGTTAGTTTCTTTATTGGTGATAGTCAGGTCCACAGAAGAGAAGGAATTAGTCGCTCGTGTGCACTGGTTCGAACGGAGTATTGTAGTGACACGGAGGAAGACTTCACAAAGCCGTATCATCCTATAACATTTCCTGAAAAGTAAAAGTTCGTTCCACGCATCTCTACAGCTCAATTCCCGGTTAACGTGAAAATCCCTACCAACTTAGGGAAGTAAAATGGAATGTTTGATCCGAGCGATCACTTACTCAATTTTGTTGCGGTAGTAGGAGTCAGTGGTTGGACTATCCTTTATTGGTGCCACATGCTCACGTTAACACTGATCGTGGCTGCTCGTGAATGGTTCGAAAAGTTACCGGATGGATAGATTAAAAGTTGGGACGATCTGGTAGCTAAGTTCTTTCAACATTTTAGTCAACAAAAGAAGCACACTAGAGACCAATCTTAAATTTTAGATGTCGTTAGGCGAGACAGTGAGTCTATTGAAGACTTATTCTCGGTTTAAAGACGAAAGTTTAACCATTAGAGGAATCAGCGAGGATATGTTGCGGGGAGCCTTCCGCAAGAATGTGCGGAGCAGTGCCTTGATCCGTTGTTTAACTGGTAAAGATGGAATGCCTAAAGCATGGGATGATATAATGTCTTTCGCAAAACTTTTTGCTAGGACAGAAAAGACTTTGGGGTCTGAAAAACTAAGGTGGAGTTCCAAAGTACACGGATGAACAAACCGGCAAGAGGATCAATTTGGTCCAGAGTCCAACCATCTGCGGAGGCTTCAAAGCAACCGGATGCAAGAACACTATATGGTAACAAAAAAAGGATCAGAATTTCATTCATAACAATAATAATTGGACTCCATTGATAAAGACTCCCTCGGAAATTTTAATCACAGAAAACATGAATTTCAAAAACCACCACTCCTCATAAAAAGAACGCATCTGAATCCTAACAAGCTTTGTATGTTTCATGATGAAATTTGGGCATCACACAGATGATTGCGTTAGCCTGAAGAATGAAATTGAAATCGCAATTAAGTCAGGGAAGTTGGAACACATGTTAAAAAACGTAAGACAAGCAAACCGAAAACCATTCGCATAGGTCAATCCTAGTCCGCACAAAAAGCCAGTCAAAGATTTTAACGTCCATATGATCCAAGGAGGTCGAATAAACGGACATAAAAGGCAAGAATTTGATAATGAAGAATTGAAAAGTGAACTGGTGGTATTCCGGCGGGTCAAAGGGGGCCCGCGTATGAAGAACCTACTGATGGTCACTGCCCTGGTTGGGCACTATCGATCCCAATATGTTTTCTTTGACATCGGGAGTACGTCGGATATAATGTATGAAAAGTGTTTTGAGCAACTGGATGATGAAGACAAGGCGAGGCAGAAATCTATTCACGTGCTGGTGTCTGGTTTTGGGTATGAAGTCATGCATCCTTGGAGAGTTATATCCTTCCCCGTTACTCTTAGCGATGGTGCTCATTCGCGGAAGGAGGATGTAGAGTTTTGGTATTGCCTGCCAAGTCCAATCATGATATAATTTTAGGGCGAGAGGTAATTGACGACTTCAACGCGTAACCATCTACAACTCATGGTGTGGTAAGAGTTCCAACCCGCACAGGTGTGGCAAGTATTCGCGTAAACAAGCATTGTTTCACGACGGAGAGTTCAAAACCAAGTAAAATACCAAAACAAGTTGAAACAACTGAGCCAAAGAAATATGTGTTAAATTCAAAGTTTCCGGAACAGACGATCACAATAGGTCGCGCTGTTTCTAAGATGGTGAGGACATTTTTGAAGCAATTGTTAACAAAGAATATGGATGTTTTCGCCTGGCAGCCCGAAGACAAGACAAGTGTTCTAAGAAAGATCACGGAACATAAATTGCGGGTTAATCCAGCGTTCACCCCGACTGTCCTTAAGAAATGAAAGATGGGTCCCGAGCAGACTAAAGCCATTAATGAATAGGTACAAGATTTATTGAATGCTGGGATTATTCGTGAGATTCAATACAAACGTGGGTTGCAAATTCGGTCATCGTTCCCAAAAGCAATGAAACATGGCGGATGTGTATTGATTTCAAAGACTTGAACAAAACATTCCTGAAAGATTGTTATCCACTGTCAGAGATTGACTTAAAAGTGGATGATGTGGCACCCTTCAAATTTAAATGTTTCCTTGATGCTTACAAAGGATACCACCAGATTTGTATGGCGGCTGGGGATGAGGATAAACTACATTCCGTACTAACCAATGCACCTTTTGTTATAAAATGATGCCCTTTGGTTTGAAAAATGTAGGAGCAACTTACTAGCGCCTGATGGACAAAGCTTTCAAAGAACAAATCGAGCATAATTTAGAAGTTTACATGGACGATTTGGTGAAAAAAAGTGTGGAAGAAGATCAAATGTTGCGGTATATAGAAGAAACATTTAATACTTTAAGAAGAATTAACATGAAACTTAATCCCAACAAATGTTCATTCGGGATGGAGGAACAAAAATTCTTAGGTGTAATTGTTACGAGTGCGGGTTTCAAGACTAATCCGGTTAAAGTCCAGGTAGTCGCCCTCATGCCCTCACCTTCTTCTTTCAAAGAGGTGCAAACATCTAATGATAGATTAGTGGCTCTGAACAGACTTCTAGCCAACCATGCGGCTAAATCTTTTCCTTTTGTGTCAACATTAAGGAATTGTTTAAAGAAAGCACACTTCAAATGGACTGCAGAAGCTGAACATGAATTTCTTGAAGTTAAAAATGTTTAATGGAGCTACCCTACTTGACCGCACCACAGGCAGGGGAACCAATGACACCTTTCAGCATCTGACATAGCCATTGGGGTTGTACTGTTGATAGATAGGAAAAATCTCCAAATACCAATTTATTATGTAAGCAGGACATTGACTGATGTGGAAACCAGATATTCAATGCTCGAAAAATTAGTGTTGGCGTTGGTCTATGCGGCCAGACGTCTCCGCAGATATTTCTAAGGACACCCAATCAACGTGTTGACTAGGTACAAACTGAATAGTGTGTTGAGCAAACCAAAATGATCTAGGAGGTTAGCAAAGTGGGCCATTGAACTGGGAGAACATTCAATTGAGTATAATCCAAGACCCGCAATCAAAGGCCAGGTGTTGGCAGATTTTTTCACAGAGGTTCCAGAGAATAAAGAAAAAGAATTTTTGATCTAACAACATATTCCTATAAAGAAAAAGATTGGTTAATCCTGAAGTCCATGAGTTTACCTATGCCATAACATTGTACTTTAAAAGTACCAACAATGAGGCAGAATATGAAGCTTTCTTAGCGGGCTTGCGGATAGCTAAAAAACTCGGTGTGAAACACTTGGAAACACGTGTAGACTCAATGTTAATAGCGGGACAAATCAACATGTAATATGAAGCAAAGAATGATGTGATGGCTTCATATTTATCACAAGCAAAAGACCTCATCCTACAATTTTCGTCTTGTAAAGTAATTCAAATAAAACGAAGCGAGAGCAAGTCTGCGGACACCTTGAGTAAATTAGCTTCCACTAACTTCGAACAATTTGCAAAGGACTTTCGAATTGAGGTCCTAGATCATCCTTCAGTCCCGTAATTGATTACTTTACCTAATGGGTGGGGGCTTAGCCAGTTGCCTCTATCACTGTCGCGAGCTTAAAGAAATTTTTGTTGGAATTTATTATTTGTCGTTTTGGCCTCCCGCAAACATTAGTCAGTGACAATGGAACTCAATTTGCAGATGGCGGGTTACAAGCGTGGTTGAAAGAACTTCAGATTACTCAAGTCTTCACATCTGTGGCTCACCCGCATGCTAATGGCCCGGTGGAAAGAGCCAATAGAACTATTAAAGATGCAATTATGTCATCATTTGGAACTAAATGGACATGATGGGTTGAAGAATTACCCCATATGCTTTGGGCTTTTAGAACTCAGAAAAAGACAAGTAATTAAGAAACGTCGTTCAGTTTAACTTATGGAACTGAATCCATGATCCCCGCCGAGATCGGGATACCATCAGCCAGAACGTTATCCGTCAATAATAACGAGGAAGAACTACGGTTGAACCTCGATCTTCGTGAGGAAGGGCGAGAATTGGCACTTATTCATGAACACAATTACAAAAAACAATTGCAAAAATACTATGATTCAAGAGTCTAGATGTGCAATTTCTATACGAGAGATTTTGTCTTCCGCAACAATGAGGCATCGGGACAAGAACCTTTGGGCAAATTAGCTCCAACTTGGGAAGGGCCGTATCGATTGAAAGAAGTATTATCAAAAGGCTCCCACAAGTTAGAAAAGTTGGACGGAACTGAAGTCCCAAGAACTTGGAATGTCGACCAATTGAAAAAGTGTTACATATAACTCAAGTTGTATTTTATCTTTCGGCCTGCGTGACACCAGTTGTCAACAATAAATATGCGTAGTATTCTATGTTAAGTATTTCCTTGTAAATTGGCCTGCATTCCAATTTTATTCAAGTAATGGTTTAGCTAAAATATGCCTTATGTTCAAAATTTCTTTATTCTTGTCCTGCATGCTAGAAGTAACACGCGTGTAAAATACAATTATTCCTGGCCTGTGTGCCAGAAGTGGCATGTGTGTCAAATAAAATTATTCCTGGCCTGTGTGCTAGAAGTGACCTGCGTGTCAAATAAAATTATTCCTGACCTGCGTACCAGAAGTGACCTGGGTGTCAAATAAAATTATTCATAGCCTGCGTGTCAGAAGTGACCCGTGTGTCAAATAAATTATTACTGGCCTGCGTACCAGAAGTGACCCGTGTGTCGAATAAAATTATTTCTCGCCTGCGTGCCGTAAATAACTCGTGAGTCATTAAACTTAAGATCATAATATCGAATAATCCTTTATTTACATACAAGTAGATCCTAAATCTAACACTTATATTATTCATAAGACAAAGTGTAAAGGATGAAATACTTCTTGTATTGATCAAAATGGGATTACATAAAAGTTGTGCTTACAAAAGATCCGTTTAAAACACAATTATAACAAAACTACACTAAGGGTTCTTGAAAGATTTTGCGTCAAGATTTGACCCAAAACTGACTAGATTGAAGATTGGAATCTTCTCAACCTCCTCAGAATTTTCTAAGTATGGAACCGGGCACACCTTAGACTTCCGAGCAAGCTTTTACTTAGCCGGGTGCGATATCTTGTTTATCGGGCATGGTTACCTTTTGAAGTCTTCTTTAGTGGATATCTGGGCAGGGTTTGCAAATTAGTGTATTGCCGGGCAAGGTTCACTAGTTTATGCAATTCCGGGCAAGGATCACTTTATCAAGCAAGTCTGTTCTTCATAGCCAAGTAAAGCTCACTCCCGAATAAGCTTTAGGCTAACCAAGCTCATGAAGCCAAGTGTTTGGAAGACCGGGAAAGTTATACGTTAATAAGTATGGTCCAAGTAGCCTTGATCATTTAAAGGAATATCTCTAAGTAACATCGGGCAAGGTTCAACTCAAGCAAGGAACAGTGCTACCAAGCACACTTTGCTAATAAGCTACTCTCTAGCAAAGGGTTGAAGGGACCATTGAAGAACAAGGTTGCTCGTAAGGGTTTGTCGGGCAAAGCCTGGCAAAGTCAATAAGATTGAAGTCTACCCGGTGAGTATTTTACTTGGTAAAATACTCTTCAAGTAAAGTCTACCCAGAAACTGATCCCGAGCACACTTCTATGTTACAAAGTTCTGAAGGATGGCAGAGCACACAGCCTACTCAGAAAATGAATATTGTTGCAGAGCCTACCCGGAAGACTTGTTTTACACTTAGGATTATTTCTGAATATGTAATTTGAATATGTTATAGTATTTAGGGTTTCTAGAAAGAATGACAGCTGTCCAAGGGTGTCAGGCCTATAAAAGGAATAATTAGGGCACACCTGAAAAAAAGAGGACATAGACGGAAAATAAAGCAGACAGACTCATTCAATTCAAAAGGAATATTTGAGTATGACGGTTGTCTTAGAATAGTACGGACAAAATTTCCCATCAAGAAACCCTAACTCGATTATCCTTTTGTATGATGAACTTTGTATGAATGGAAATATTTTGAGTGAATCTTGTGTGTGTTAGTTACCTTTGATTATTGATAGCAACTACCCTGTTTATTATTGATTCCGCCTTTAATAAATAGTAATCTTTCTAAATATAGCAACCCGTCATTAACTCTCATATCCACACATCTATTTGTGTGAGTTATGACATGATTTGAGTAAGATCCAGCTGAAATCGGGGACCTCACAAGTGGTATCAGAACTTGTTGCTGCTATTTTAGTAAGATTCTTGTTGCTGATTGAAGATTTGAAGAAAGATGACGTAAGCAAACAACTGTTCTATTGAAAAGTGACGTCAGCAGCTCAGTTCATCATTTTTCTTCCAGATCTACAATCTATTGGTGTTTACTCTTCCTTATTTCAATTAAAGATTTAATCTTAATTTATAAATCTTGATCTAATCATATCAGACACATCATATCTGAACAACCTGTTTTCAGATCTGATTATTTTGAAACTCTTTTTTTACCAAGAAACTGATTTTGATACTTCCAAAAATGTTTGGATATGAGGAACAAGAAGTGTCTACTAACAAGATTCCAAGATTGTATGGACAGGAAAACTTTACCAAGTGGAAAGTACTCTTTGAAGCAGCCGTATGCTATAATGATGTGGATATGTGGAGTTCAATCAAGAATGGATCACGGGACAACAATGAAGGTGCAAATGCAAATGCAACTGTTGCTGTGCGTGAAAGATTGATGACAGGGCCTTAGCTATGATTAAGCTAGGACTGTCTTGGGATATTTTAACCAAGGTGGCACATCATACAACTGCCAAGGCAATGTATGATGCCATTCTTGAGATGTATGAAGGGAATACTGAGCTGAAGAACATAAAGAAGCAAATATTGAAGCAACAGTTGGAAATGTTCAAGTATAAGGAGGGAGAAAGATTGAAATCAATTCTAGAACGATTTCTAGCTATTGTGAATGAGTTGAGGATAACTGATTATGTCATGACTTATTTTGACCTGAATACTAAGCTGCTCAACTCAATGCCTAAGGAATCGTACAATGCCTGCAAATTCATCCTTCAAAGCCAAATTTCAATGATTTGAAGGTAGATGATGTGGTATGCTTCCTTCAGGCTGCAGAAATAGAATGATTGAAAACGAAATGACCAAATAAGAGAAGCCAGGTTTTCAAGTAACCAATGTTCTCATTGCACCTATGGGGAACTTTTCAACCAAAAACCAACAACAGATTCCCATCATTGAAGAACCAAATGAGCATGGTGTTGATACACCTAAGGCCTTTGTTGGTGGTAGTTCAAGCAACTCACAAAACCAAACAAGGTTTAATGTTGTAACGGTTCCGGCAAATTCAGGTATACCCTAGCCGGAATATACTATTTACGTGTTATTTAATACTAAATATATGAATTATAATGTGTTTATACGAGTATATAAGATTCACAGTACGGATTATACTCGAATGTACAGCTAGTCGTATTGAAATTACGATTAATTGATTATGCGATCAAACGAGCGATAGTTATTGAAACCCGAATGAATCGAGGGTTCAATTATAGACGAGATATATGATATTTAGTGATGTTACGAAGTATTAAAGCTTCGGGATAAGTGGATTAAAGCACAGAAAAAGGATTTCGATTTAATAGTACGTCGGTACGTTAAACGAAACCTTTAATACCAAACCGAGCAAGAGACGATCGATCAAGCCGAAAAAGATGCACGATAATTAATGATGTGATGTTTTAAGTTAATAAACATCATGGTTTAAGTTTTTAAAGTTTTTAAATCGGTTTTATATAAATTTCTTTTTTTAAAGCAGAAAAAAAAACGACCGTTTTAAGCCGAATTAGACGTTTAACTGAAAAACGAACTGAACCAGATTATCCAAAACATTATCCAGATCACGGAAATCCAAATGAGTGGACTAGATTGAACAAGTGGGTCCCACCCCACCCATCCTCTAGTCCGATCGGACTTCAACACCACCAAAACATTCTTTTTTCTTTTTTACATAATCCCAACTCAACATCCTTCATTTCTCTCTAGTTCATGATCCAAAAACCGACAATTCTAGCAAGAATAACGAGGTAATGATCGTGTTATGTACGTGTTTATCTTTGTTTCTTGAGTTTTCTTTCAAGAAAATGAGGTTTCCAAGTGAAAAAGGGTGAAAACCCGAGATGGAACCGATTCTTGCATGATCAAGTGATGTATATAAGTTATACAAGGGATCTTGGTCCAAGAAAGGAGTTAAAAGAGTCAAAAACGAATTTTTACGGTTAAATCTTTGTTTTAGTATCATAACCGTAACCATGAAAGAATTGGCTTGATCGGGAGTGTAACTTGCTTGGTATTGTGGTATGTTGTTTGTAGGCTCTGTATTTAGTGGTAGATAAGGCGGAAAGATGAGTTTGTAGCTTGTAGTGGCGGAAAACGAAAGGTATATTCGGTTTTTGTCGGTGTATGTGTTTTTGGACAGATTGTTGGTCGTTTAGAGTTAGGTCACGAAATTTTACAGAGGTGTTAAACACATGGAAATATGAGTTCTGTGAATTTTTGGTAATTTTTGGATGAATGATGAATATTTGGTGAATTTAATGCTCGGTTTTGGCCAAAAATGGTGAAAAATAGTTAAATATCATGAAAAATTCTGGAAAATTGTGGATAAGCTTTTCATATCATGTATAAATCACACACAAAATTTGAGGTTCGTTGGAGAAGTCTAAGTAGGCTTTTCGGTTAAACGAGTTCTAGGGATTTCTAGCTCGGTTTTAGTAAAAATGGCATTTAAAAGAAGATTTTGGTTTTGGAAAATTACAGGGGGCTATGTGGATGGCAGGGGACATCCAGGAGAAATTTGGGATTTTTCTAAGATCGTTTGGTATTTACGACATATTTAGTGTTTAAATGGTGTTTAAAAATAGATAAGTAAATTTTAAATATAAGAATTAATTCTGGAAAATAATATTATAAAGTTCCCCACTGTTAAAAAGTGATTTGTGCAAAATTTCGAGATCCGAGAGTAAACGGATAATTATTTGTGCTAATTATCAAACTTTTAAAGTAAAACGCGTAAACCGGTGAAGTTCGCTTAAGCGAGCTGACTGGTGTACAAAAACCCTAAAAATGAACTATTTTCATATAAATGAGCTAAACAAGTAAAAATAAATCATCCGAAAATAATTCGGATGATTTGAGTAATTTTAATCTATTTTAATAGTTTCCGGTAAGCCAAAGACGGAAACGGGTCCCGCGGCCAATCGGGACGTCTAAACCGAGCTATAATTTCACATCTTTAATTAAATTATCCGTCAACCACTATTTTCGGGTCGTGTGTGACCAAACTCATTTTTGAAACATAAAAACAGATAACAGTGCTAGGCACGCAAAACGAGAAAAAACGATTAATAGAAATTGTGACCATGTAACTCTAAACGACATCACAATCTGAGTCCGGAGAAGTATTTCTGGGTTAACATTGCTCTTGGAACAGGTACAGTACTGGGTTAACAGTGTCCCCAGATGTACCGATTGATAAGGTTAAAGTTTATATAAACAATAATTGTATAATAACGATCGTAGGGATCATATTACAGATTGGACGTGTTAATTGATAATGATTGTTGTTACCTGCTTGCATGTGCTAAGGTGAGTTTTTACGAGCCCCTTTTTATTGAACTGTTTTAAATATTTTCCCGGGGCGGAAAGCATGTTTTTATCAAAGTGTTTAAGTACATGCTGATCGCATGGAAACGAACGTATTTATATAATGTTTATTGTACGGGAATCGTACGGTAATGAATTAAGATGATAATTGTCTGAGTTGCTAACAGTGTAAGGCCCGAAACAGTGTTCTGGGGTAACCGAGTTCCCAGAGGTTATTAAATGTGTTCTGGGGTAACCGAGTTCCCAGAGGTTATTAAATGTGTTTCTGGGTTAACAGTGTCCCCAGAGGTTATCAAATGTGTTTCTGGGGTAACAGAGTTCCCAGAGATTATTGGAAGTGTTCTGGGTTAACAGTGTCCCCAGAGGTTTTCAAATGTGTTTCTGGGGTAACAGAGTTCCCAGAGGTTATTGGAAGTGTTCTGGGTTAACAGTGTCCCCAGGGGTTATTTGATATGTTTCGGGGTTAATAGTGTTTTTCACTTGTGGGCTCAGTATAATTACATCGCTTATTTATGATTACCATAATGATTTGTTATGGTGTATTTAAATTAGTGAAACTCACAAACTATTCGTAGTTGACCCGTTTTCTCACATGCTTTTCAGGTACAACTAAGATAAAGTGATTGATTACGTGCTAAATGCTTGATGTGTGTAAGGTTGCGTGCTGGACGTTAGGATACTTTATAATGGATAGAATTATGAATCGTATTGTATGATGTGTGTATCACCTAGACGGTAATGAAAGATGAGATAATGAAATTTTTAAGTATATTAATGCATTCGGTTTTCTTTATAAACAATGTGGTTGATATCAGAGGTGTCTGTCGCATCCCGTTTACGTTTCCGCTGCGGTCACGGGGTGTTACAGAACTTGGTATCAGAGCCATTGGTTATAAAGAATTAGGATGTCTTTAAAAGATACGTAAAATATAACCAGTAGCTCAAGTATTATAGGATCTGAATATCAACTAATAATTTATAGTGACGAGGTCTGGATGAACTTGGATGGACAAGTGAGTTATTATGGTCCGGAACATAATAACAGACTAGTCCGCACGAGGGAATTCAGGGGAAGTCACGGGGTAAATTAATAGGTAAAAATGGCAACATATGTGTACAGTATATAATATTATTTATATGTGCTAATGTGTATATATATATATATACGTGTGCATATCTTGGGGGTGCAAGTATTGGGAAATAAGACCCGGATAAGGAACCGGGGGATGTGATAATAAAAAGTAACGAGGATGCTGAAATTTCTAGAGCATCGGTTGGTGATAAGTCGGACTTATCGGGTTATAGTTATGATGGTACCAAGTCAAATCTCCCGTTTGACATTAACCAGAAATGTCTAGTAACCGTCACTCCCAACCAAAAATTGAAAAATTCCATACCCTACCAACACCGGTACCGCCTATTCTAATAACTTCCTATGTTATCCTTACATCCGTTAGATGTTTACACCCATGTATGCTCGAATAGAATGATTACCTATACACAAAGAAGTGTTGGAATCATTATGGCATAGTTGGTTGTTCGTTCGTAGGAGGTGTACTGTGTATGCCGGATATACGAATAGACACGAATATTATAACTCCGTGGTACGTAATCGTTCGGTGCTCACGGTGAGCGTGTATCGGTTATGCGGACATGCAAAAGGATATTGAAATCAAGCATATTAAACATTGATCTTTGTTGAGAAAGGTCTATATGTCAGTTGGTGACAAGGGTTATGAAACATATTTAAACTTTAACCGATGTCAGGTTAAGTCCATATGTTATTATATTTGTGGGACATATATACTAGATGCCGGTATGTGTAATATATGTGATAATATTTGGTGTGTATGTGTACCTGTTGTTATGATTGAGCTGGTAACGAGTTATATGGTGAGATTAGTATTGATTACTGCGTACGGGATGAGTACGGCAGAATGACATAAAAAGAGTAACTCCAATGATGGAGATTGATATGATTCAGTTGATTGCTCAAGGATAGCAGATGATGATACCGAATGTAGTATCACAGATCACTGCTAGTGTTGATGCAAATGTGAATGCAGAATTATAGATCGAGCAATCACATGATTATGAATATTTCAATTCTTAGTGATATTACTAAGAGTGATAACGTCCCACCGAATGCCATTATGACTACAAGTATTAGTTATATACTAAACATGAATAGTAGTCGTAATGAATTAGATCCGGTATGAAGGATATGTTTGTTGTTTGTGGTAAGGAAATTATTAATAGTTTACTGATGGTAAAGGGAGGAATAGATTAGCGAGTGGATGGAAAAGATCGAAATGGTTAAGGATATTGGTAAGAGTCTAGAATATTGTGTAGTGAAATATGCTACAGATATGTTGGTAGATTATGTTGTATCGTGATGGAACACGATGGTACAAAAATTATAGTTGGAAAATTATTACTCAGATGATATGGTCAGGATTTAAAATTCTTGTGCTAGAGCACTCTTATTCGAGTAATTGAGTTCAAAGATTTGAAACTGAGCTAGGAAAGATAGAAATGTTGTGTGCTGATCACTTAAAACGCGCTAATCGTTTAAAGGAATTGTCATATCTGGTAACATGACTAATTACTCCTGAAACTAAGCGAAGTAAGTGCAATATTGGGGACTAACTCCATCGATAAGGAGTATAGTCAAACCTGTAAAATATACAACCTTTGGAAGGGTTGTGTCGCAAGCCAGCATTGATATATTTGATTCTATGGGAAGGGGAATGAAAGGACGTTAGGTGAAACGTCAAGTGTTAAAGAAGGGAAATGGTAAAGGTATAGTGCAAGATAGACTTACGAATAAGTAGGTACGTCCTACAACCCAGAATCATACTAAGACTAGTTCGGTTGCGAAAACATGAACCGCATAAAGGGTCCTTCCTTAAATGTGGAAAATATGGTTATCGGCAGGATGAAGAATGTCGGGTGATAGTAGGCCACAGGTGTGGTAGAGATAGACGTAATGTCCCAATTGTCGAACCAATTGAAGCCATGTGAACCGGCAACCCCAACTCATTCGTGTACAACCACTCTGAATCCAACAACTTCAATAACAATCCACCCAAAGAAATCAAATTATGCCAAACAGTTGTATTTGCTATGAATGTGGCAGTACAGAACGTTTCAAGAGAAATTGCCCAAAGTTGAACCAAGGTGTAGTTGGAAGACGAACCACATGACAAGCATCAACCTCTAATCAAGCAAGGAGCCGTGCTTTTGTGAGTAATACGAATAAAGCACGTCATGATCCAAAGGTGGTATTAAGTATGTTGTAGTTTCAAATCAATAGGCACCAGTGATTTTTTTTACGGTCGTCGATAGTAGTTAATTCCTGTTAATCTCCTACGCTTTGGAAAGATACCGATTAGTGAAACTATAGAACCATATACTATAGAATCGCTAACGGTAAATCCCTAATGGTTAACTAAATTGTTCGGAATTGTCCTATTATTCTGAACGATTAACCTTTCCTTATTGACCTACGACCAGTAAAGTAAAGAAGTGTCGACGTAATAGTTAGCATGGATTGGCTAACTCAACATGAAGCTGAAATCAAATATGAAAAGAAGACGATTAGAAGATCTCCTTCGGACGACGAAGCGATTTGATACAGAGAAAAGTGTACGGTATTATGTTACCACTCTAATCTCATCTTGAGATGTTATAATATTTACGACAAGAAGACGTGGTGTATTTAACAAACGTGATTGCCAAAGTATTTAAAAGAAAACATATAGAAGATATCCCGGTGGTACGCAAATTTCCACAAGGTTTCCCAGAAGAACTCCATGGATTACCGCCAAACCGACAGGTCAAATTCGGAATCGAATTAATGTCTCAGGTTGGCCCTGTTGCTAAAGCACCCTACCGAATTGCACCGTCCGAGATGCATGAATTATCTAATCAGTTACAAGAATTGTTAGATAAGATTTTATACGACCTAGTTAGTCACCATGGGGTGCACCAGTTTTTAATTGGGAAATTAAGGACGGAAGTGTTAGAATATGTGTTGATTAGGGAAAATTGAATAAAGTGACGATCAAGAATAGGTATTCACTTCTTCGAAGTTAATGATCTGTTTAACCAACTGCAAGCGGCGAATTATC
>NW_027497216.1:0-81089 GCF_021521415.1 Bidens hawaiensis | reverse complement strand
GTTCCATTTAATAGTCCTAATTGGAGCGTTTAGGCTTTAAATGATCGTTATTTACGTTTGAAGGAAATCCGGCGATGAACGCGGCCAAATCGACGGTTTTAGGATGTTATGGAATAATTAGTGAGTTATTTAATGTTTATTATCGAGGTCTAAACACGTTACGAAGAATTAATTGGTCAAGGGTGCGAGAAATAACGGTCTTGGCTTGGCCGAAGTCGTCGCCGGCGCTTGCAGGACCGGTGGCCGGGAAGACAGGGATTAGGGACGGGAGTTGGGTCTTCTTTTGTAAAATGATTATTAGTTTAGATAAATTACAACGCCAGTCCCTCTAGTTCCATAATCTTTTAAAAAATAAATTAAAGTTTATATTCACATTATTGATCCTTTAAGTTATAAAACTTGATAAAAGTATGTATAATTATATTTGTTTTAATTTCGCATTAAACCCGATAGCTTGTGGATCGATTAACTAAAAAAAATTGATTGAAAAACGTGCGAACAATGAACTTCGAACATCAGAAACACTTTATTAATTAACAATAAACAAACAAACAATAATACATCGAAACGACCCATCGGGTCGGGTTAACTGATTCAAGTGAGATGGATTTTAAACCAAAACCAAAAATTGAAAATGCATCGGGTTTGAAAAGTAACGAATGTTACAAAAAGCCAAAATGAGACCTGGAGTTCTTAATGGTGATGAGAGGTTCTTATTGAAGCAAGGGTTTGAACCAAAAGGGTTTCAGTGGAAGACTAAGAAGGAGTTAAGTGAATGGAAAGACAGTGTGATTGATCAAATTGAAAACAACATTAAGGCATCAGCTGTGTCAAATAGATCAGACTCAGACTCAGATGAAGATTGTGAAATAGTCTATGAAGATCCACTTCCACTTCCAACTCCTGATGATTCTCAAATTGAATCTAATTTGCAAGCTGATACAGTTTGCAACTCAGAATCTAACTGGTTCTCTTTTGTGTATCTGTGCAGGAACAGTCCATGAACATCAATGACTTATGGTATATGGACAGTGGATATTCCAGGTACATGACCTGTGACAGAGAAGCTCTTATTAATTATGAAAGAAAATATGAAGGTCCAGTTGCTTTTGGGAGTGATGAAAATGGAGGGAAGATTGTAGGAAGAGGCACATCACAAATGGCAAGGTATCCTTTGAGAATATGCTGCATGTTGAAGGACTACAATATAACCTACTCAGCATTTCTCAAGTGTGTGACAAAGGATACAAAGTTGCTTTCAATGATGAACACTGTCTAATCCTAAAGCCTGAATTTGTGATTTCAACTGAAATGATCATGATTATGGCTCCAAGGAATGGCAACCTCTATGAGCTTAGAATGAACACAGCTACATCTAAAGGAGGTTCATGCTTTGTTTCCAAGGCCACTAAAAATGAGACTAAATTGTGGCATAGGAAGATGTGTCATGTCAATTTGAAGAGCATGAACAAGCTAATGAAAGGTGAACATGTTGTTGGCCTTCCCACCATAGAATTTAAGCTTGAAGAAAAATCCACATCTTGCCTTAAGGAAAAAAAATCCTCTCACAAAAGCAAATTGATAAACACCACTGATGAGGTATTGGAACTGATCTACATGGACCTTTTTGGTCCAGTGAGTGTTCCAAGTATTGGAAAGAAACGATACTGCCAGGTGATCATAGATGACTACTCAAGATTTACTTGGGTTTACTTCATGAGCAGCAAAGATGAAACCACAAAGTTGATCGAGGCATATGTGCTGAAGATGGAAAATTAGCTTGAAAGGAGAGTGAAATTCATTAGAAGTGATAATGGGACTAAATTCAAGAATGGACAAACGGAAGACATCTGCACTTCTAAGGGGATATTTCAGCAATATAGTGCTCCAAGAACTCCTGAGCAGAATGGTGTTGCAGAAAGAAGAAACAGGACATTGATTGAAGATGCAAGGACCATGATTGCTTATGCAAATCTGCCAGTTACCTTCCGGGCAGAGGCAATCAACACTGCTTGCTATGTGCAAAACAGGGTTCTACTGAACAAGACACAAAATAAGACTCCTTATGTGGTTATCTTCAAAAGAAAACCTTATGTGAAGTTTTTAAAGCCTTTTGGATGTTGATGCTCACTTTTTAATACAAAGGACTATCTCAACAAATTCCAGTCAAAATCACTGGAATGCTTCTTTATGGGCTACTCATCTCATTCAAAGGCTTACAGAGTCTATGTTAAGGAGCACATGGTAGTCATTGAGTCTTCTGACATTATCTTCAATGAAAATCACTTTAACAATGTTGAAGGACCCAAATGACTATTTGATCTGGAAAACATGATCAAATCCTTCAAGACTTATAATGAAGACATGGATGACAGTATGTACAGAACAAGTTTGAAGACAAAGGAAAACAAAGGCAACTTGATATGGACAAACTATGGTCATCAGTTGCTCCTGAAAATAATGGATTCACTTTTGAAAGAAACAATCAAAAAGCATGTGAAATAGATATAACTGGTCAAGAAGCAGTTATTGAAATATCAAATGAAGGACCAAGTGACATAGAAAGTGAACCAATACCAAGTTAGCAGCAGGCTCAACCTGAAATGATCAATCAAGATGAAGACAGGTTCCAGTCTTTGTTTGAATCTCTCCAAATTGGGTCAAATGATGCATCATCATCTGAAATTGATCAAACTCAAGAAGCTGTTGAAACTCAAGAAGGAATGAAGGTGAAGCTGCTGAGATAAATATGACAAATCTTGAAACAGTGGTTCCAGCACAACAAGTTATGCAGACTACGTCTGTTGAAAGAAATCATCCTGCAGAGAACATCATAGGAGATTTGCATGAGAGAGTGACTAGAAGTTCTTCTAAAAGAGCAAACATATGTCTGTATGTCTGCTTTCTATCCCAGGTTGAACCCAAAGAACGTTAATCAGGCTTTAAAAGACAACTGCTGGGTAGAAGCTATGCAGGAAGAGTTGGCTCAATTCAAAGACTTACATGTATGGGACTTGGTTGACAAGCCTAGAAGCAAGTATGCAATTGGAACCAAATGGGTGTTCAGAAACAAGAAACATGAAAGAGGAATTGTCATTAAAAACAAAGCAAGACTGGTGGCTCTGGGATGCTTACAAGAAGAAGGAGTGGACTTTGAAGAAGTATTTGCTCCTATTGCAAGATTAGAGGCCATCAGGATCTTTCTGGCATATGCAGCATCTATGAACATAAAAGACTATCAATTAGATGTGAAATCTGCATTTTTGAATGGAAAGATAGATGAGGAGGTGTATGTTACTCAACCTCCTGGATTTGAAGATCCAATCCATCCTAACAAGGTTTATAAGCTCAGCAAGGCTTTGTATGGACTACATCAAGCTCCTAGATCATGGTATGATGAGCTATCAAACCACTTGTTAGACAATGGCTTCTGCAGAGGAGCTATTTATAAAACTTTGTTTTACAAAAAATGGAACAAGGATCTACTACTATTGCAAGTTTATGTAGATGACATCATTTTTGGCTCTACCAATGAATTAATGTGCAAAGAATTTAAGCAAATCATAAAGTCAAAATACAAGATGAGTTCAATGGGAGAAATGAACTTTTTCCTTGGACTTCAAGTACAGCAAAAGGCAGATGGGATTTTTATAACTCAATCAAAATATGTCCAAGAGATTCTTAACAAGTTCAAGTGCCAGGATTTCAAGAAAGTGTCTAAACCAATGGACACACATGAGAAGATAGTACCTGATGAGAAGGGGAGCCGATGGACTAGCATGAATATAGGGCCAAGATAGGATCACTGATGTACCTTACAGCATCTAGACCCGATATGATGTTTGCTGTGTGTGTCTGTGTAAGATTCCAAGCTAACCCTAAGGTCTCACACATGCTAGCAGTAAAAAGAATTTTCAGATATCTTAAAGGGAAACCAAATTTGGGGATTTGGTATCCAAAGAACTCTTCTTTTGATTTGATGGCCTACACAGACAATGACTATGATGGTTGCAACATGAGTAGAAAATCAACATTAGGAGGCTGCCAGTTTCTAGGGAACAGGTTGGTGTCATGGCAATGCAAGAAGCAGACTGCTGTGTCCATCTCAACTGTTGAGGCTGAATACATTGCATCATCCGCTTGCTGTGCACAGGTTCTATGGATTCAGAATCAACTGCTGGATTATGGTCTAAATTTCTTACTTACTCCAATTTTAATTGATAATACTGCTACTATGTTTATTGTTAAGAATCCAGTCCAACATTTTAAGACTAAGCATATTGAAATTAGGCATCACTTTATTAGGGATTGTCATGAAAAAGGCTAGATAGAAATGAAACGAGTTGATGCATCTGATAACCTGGCTGATTTATTCACCAAACCGTTAGATAAAAATAGGTTTCACTTTCTATTAAAATGCCTAGGTATGATAAATGCTGATGAAATCTAATTGATGATGTGTGCTTAAGTGAGATGCAAACTGATTAACTGTGATACTCGCTGTGAATGTGTGCATGATTTATTGCTATGCTTAACTGATTATTCTGATGGCATGAATCATGTTTGTGACTGTTTTGTCTGTTGAATTATCATGAATGTTAGATCTGTGCTTACGTGATACATTTAAGTGATCTAAGTATTTCAAGCATGAATATGTGTTTGATATTGTGTTTGTTGCTCTTCGAGCATAAACAATGCTACTTGAAAATTTCTAAGTACTTCGAGCACAGATAACTTGTCTCGGCTGCTCGAGCATAGAAAGATACTTTGAAAGACCTTCTTAAGTGATTCGAGCATGCTTATGTGTTTGATGGTGTGTTTGTTGCTCCTCGAGCACAAACTGTCATCATTGAGAATTCTCAAGTAAATCGAGCATAGGTAACTTCTGTCTGATGTTCGAGCATGGAAATATGTTTTGAAAGCTCTTACCTGCTTTTCGAGCATATATCTATGGTTCGAGTACAATGATTGTGTTTTGAATCATCTCTTATGTATTTTGAGCACATGACTTGTATTCGAGCAAATTGGGAATTCATAGAAGTTCATCGAGCACATGCATGGAAATGACAGATTTGAGTTAAGTCTATCGAGCACACACATTGACATGATAAACTTTGAAGTTTTCTCGATAGAACACTTGTGTGCTCGGAGTGAAAATTCACTCATGAACTGTGTGTTACTTGTGTGCTGTTTGCTAGTTTTATTGGCTTAAATGACAAATTGTTTTTCAAAGTTAGGTGCAAAAAGAATTTCTTAAGAAAAATAACTTTTGACACAAAATGTTTTTGACATAGCAAACAATTTTCGGTGACCATATAAGAGAGGTGATAATATTATTCAGTTCCAAGCTTTGAAGAAGCTTAAAAAGTAAGTATAAATAGAATCCATGGGTTAAACTCCTAACCCACATATTATAGGCTTAAAGATCTTTTGTTCAGTAAATTGACATAATGTATGGCATCTTTTCATGAGTATAATGACATACGTGATACAAACATATTGATCAAGCTAAGCCTGATGTGGTGACTCATTTGAAAACCAAGGTATGTTTCCTTGCACATCTCTCCAAATGATAGGCAAAAAGGCAATTATCTTATCATACACGAGCCTATTGGTGTCTTTGATCACACAAAATATTTACAAAATATCTGAGCAGATATATATAAGTATTGCTATACAAAAGCATATCAAAAGGAAAAAGAAAGAAAAAGAAAAATATAAAAAAAATAATTCAAAAATAGTGTATCAAAATATTATTAGTTATCAAGTAATAATATATCATGACTTAAGGGGCACTTCGGGAACTACAAGGGTGGGGCACTCAAATAAGTCCTAAACACTTTGAATGTAACGCATGTAAGTCCGAATGGCATATAAGTCCAACGTTCAACCTTATAGTCTGATATCTATATATAAATATATATATATATATATATGTAATAAACTGCTCATTAAAAAAACGAATTTTGACCAAGGCATCAGGGGGTTGAAGTCAAATTGGGGTGATTGGAGAAAGCTAAATAAGCTTTGAGAAGAGATTAGGAACAGCCTAAAGTCTAAAATGTAACCATTCTATCTCAAGCAACTAATTGAACTCTAAGTATATCACAAATGTTATGACAATCATGCCAAGTGTTACTACCCTAAGTCAACCTGACCTAAGTTGTAATAAGGCTAAAAATGAAATGGTGTGAAAGTTTTTAACCAATCTGATCCCATGTTGAGAACTTTCTAGAACGGTTTGAAATGAATTTTTAACTGAAATTTGATCTCTTATTCACCTTAAATTAATGCTTAAATTGTAACAATAGCTCAAATGATTTATCTACAAAGTGTATGCTGAATGTAAGTGTGGTATCTGTCTAGCCTGCTAGGCAAATAAAATGTGTTCACAAATGCAATCTATTTGTTCTAAGTGATTTTGAGTATGGTCTAGGTATTAGAATGTACTTCAAGTTTACCTTTTGGTGCTCTTCGATCATAATAATATGCTTGGAATCATTTCCTAAGTGTTTCGAGCATGGATATCACATTTGTTACTCTTCGAGCACAATGATATGCTCTGTATACTTAAGTAAGTATCTCGAGCATAGATATCTCCTATGTGGTTGTTCAAGCATAGATGTTCACTTGATAAATTCTGCTAAGTATTTTCGAGCATGCATATACCATTCGAGCATAAGTGCTAACTAAATTATCTAAATATGTTCGAGTAAGATTTGGGTTGTGTGAAATGTGTGTTGAGTATAATTACTTCACTGATTATTTCTTATATACATTGAGCATATGGATTGAGGGTAAGGAAATATGCTAAGTTGTCCGAGCACAGTTGTACTTACGAGCATACTGATTAACTAAAATCTCGAGCACATTGAAAGTGGCTAAGTGGCTCGAGCATGGGGGTACTCGAACACAGTGATAAATTGTTTCAAAAAGACAACTTTTTCTAAGTGTCACTCACGTATACTTATTCGAGCATACCATAAATGAACAACCAAATACTTGTACGTTGAGCATGTACTAGAATGTGTACTCGAGTTCAGTGGGAGACAACTATCTATTTGGATGTATGCTCGAGCAAGGGAGGTACATTTATTTGAATTAAATGACAATTGTCGTGCACTAGACGACAAAACAATATTATACCAACCAAACGTTAAGTATAAAAGGGAGACTTAGAAACTTTCACACATTTTCATTTCCCTCTCTTAACCTAATTACAAAACTCTCTTGCTCGTTCAACCGCTGCTTACTCGAATACTCAATTCTTGCTCAATTTTACTTCAAACTTAGTCATTAGCTCTGTTTCGACTTTGGTAAGATATCGATACTCGATTATCGTCTCACCGATCTCGGAACTAGGGTTTCTGATTGATTATCTTACTAATGGTTTCCTTGTTTTTGCAGGTACGCATATTACTATGGAATAGGTTACTGAAGGCTTATTGTGTATGCTTATGTATGTACTGACGATTCTTTTCTTTTTGGAGAACTAATGGTAATGAAATTTGAAAAGAGGCATAATATGTGTGCCCAGTTGGAGGTTAATGACGATAATAGGGAGGTGGAACTCATGATAAACTTCTTGAACAACTCCAACCTGAGGATTGCCCTGACTGAGAGTCCCACAATTTACAGGAACCATATTTCAGACTTTTGGGAATCGGCTACATATGTGGATGATATCAATGGAGAAAGAATTGAGGCCTCTATGCTAAATAATGATATTGAAATTACTGAAGCTTCACTCAGAGCTGCACTACACTTTAACAACAATCATGCAGTGCAACCATCATACTCTATTCCAAGGCTATTAAGAGTATTCCAGGAAACTATGGGCTACCAAGGGGAGGTTAAGGAAGGACAGTTTCAGAAGGGGAGTTTCCCACTCATTTACAGATTCCTTATTCATCACGTTATTCATTCCTTATCTCCAAGGAGATGATCTTGCTACCTTGACAATGGCCATTCTGTACCAACAACCATTTAATGTGTCAAGACTCATATTCAATGGTTTGGTATCAAATGCTGAGAAGGCTGTGAACCGGAGATTTCTCATGTGTCCGAGATTCTTACAGATTCTTACAGATTCTTATACATAGGTCTTTGCAAGATCTACAGCAGACGGGTGAAGTTCTAAGACTACAAGATCCAAACATTTGTCGGAGGATGAAGGATGCCCACAGTAAATTCATTGACGATGATGATTGGGGTATTCTTCTTTGGTTGCTTATTCCTGTCTTAGGTGCTATTAATGTGTCTCGCACTCCGGGAAACAGTGATGGTGAAACTAATGATGAGGGTGAAAATGATGCTATTGAAGGAGGAAATAATGATGACAATGATAACAATGATTCTGGCGATGAGCCTGTGAATGAACCAATTGCACTCGAAGCTGAGAATGTTGAAGATGGAAATAATACTGGTCCAATTGGAAATGAAATGGTCATCTTTATTGGTGATAGTTCTGATGTACGAATTGAAAATGAGGAAGGGGATAAAAGACTAGAAGTTGATGTGACTAATCCTGTTGATGAACAAGTTGTGGATACTGACTAAAAGGATACTGAACCTCCAAATGATGGCATACCCTCATCTCCTGCACCATTGACCCAATCCATCCAGACCCTGAACACAATCAAGCAACACAGATTCAAACACCACCCACATCTCCCATTAAAGAAACAATCATATCCACACCACCTGTGTCCCCATCAGCCAAACCGACTGAAGATATACATGTTCCAACTCCACCAACATCTCCTGTTCAAGACACACATATTTCTACCTCACCAACCTTACCTACCAAACAAACCGTCCCCACTGAAAACACTCAACCTATCCAACCAATCACACATGAACCTGAAATCTATAAGCCACCGTCACCCGAAACCTCTGAACCAGAACCTTATTCAGAACCTGACTTTAAGCCTACCCAAGAAACCCCACCATCCAGTCCAAATGTCTATGATCTTATCTCAGAAAATGCAGAGCTAGAATTTGAAAACTTCAAGTTAAAGGACAGGAATGCGTTCCTGGAAATCCGAAACAAAGCTCTTGAAACTGCGTTACAACAAGCCTTATTGATAATTCAAACTCTTGAGGGGCACTTTAAGGTTGAGAAGACCTCAGATGCACCAAAACGGAGGGAGAATCTAGAAGAAGTTGAAGGTCTTAAGCTGAGTGTAAGCATGTATGCCAGTTCAGATGAAGAAAATGAGGATGAAGTTGCTGGAACATCTAATGTACCCAAAATGATAAATCCAGAAGTCGCTGAAGGAAGTGTTCAAACTGAGGGAGAGTCAGGAAAGAAGGAGAGTGAAATAGAAGTTGAGACCCCTGAACAAATTTCCAAAAGACAAATCAAAGGCAAAGGGGTAGCTCTGACTGAAGAAGATATTCATCCTTTAACAACCCATAAAGACAAATCTGGTGATGACTTGTTAGAAAAGTACAATGTTGCGGATCCTGACATAGCAGAGGTTGAGTCAGTCAAAACTGTGATACAAATGATAAATCAAGAAAGACAGATGGTGGTAGTAGAGGAAGAAGAAGAGGAAATTGACCAGGAAGTGCTTGAAGCATTGATGAATATGAGAAAGAAGGAGGAGGCAGAGGAGAGGTTGAGAAAAGAAACCGATGATGCGATTAAGGCTACATTGAAGGTATTGAAAGGAACATAAACTGGTGAACAAACACCAAATGAACAAAAGGATGATGAGCAAGAACCCATACAAACTGAGCCAATAATAACAGCACTTGAAACTGAAGATCCTAAAACAACAAAAGAACCTGAGCTCGGTTTAGGTCCAATTAATCAAGAAGAGGATAAGGCAATTGAAATATCTGGTAGCTCAATGGTGAAACTGGTCATAACGAAAGATCTTACAAACATTCTAATCAAGCCATAAGGGCATCATCCTGAGATAGTAGAAGCTTCCAGGAAGGCACAGAAAGACTTTATTAGCATAAGCAAGAGTTCGGAACTAGTGGTAGAAGAGCCAGTGGAAACAACTGAGCCTGTCATCAATGAAGTCACTGAAGAAAATGATGATATTCCTGTGAAAGAACCAGTTGTTGAAGAAATATTTGATAAAGAACCCGTAAACATAGAAACTGATGGCAATGAAGTGCAAAAGAATGTTAATGAAGAACCAATTATCACTGATCCAAAGGAACCTGAAACTGAAGCTAAGGGGGGAATAAAGAGGAAGGAAACATCTGAAGTTGGAACTCCCAAGCCAAAAAGACAGAAATTTGTGAAGGTAAAAGTATACAAGAGAATGGAGGTTAAATCTACAGAAGTTTAAGGAGCTCAATCTATCAATCTTGAAGAACCAATGATTGGAGCCCTTCACAATCTTGATGAACCAACTGATCTTGATGATGAAGAAGAGATAGGAGTGAAAGATGATGAGAGGGAGAATGAAGATAAAGCCTATCTGATAAGCCTTGAATATGATGAGAGATATATTGAAAGAATGACAAGAGAATGTATTCAACAAGAGGCTGAAGGATGGAGAAAAAGGAAATAAAAAATTGTTGATTAAAGCCGGAAACAAACCTGGATTCCTAAACTTGCAATCCTTTGACATAATTGACAGAATTTACAAGAATGCTCTTGTGGATGATATTTCAGATTATGTGGAAAAAGTGACTAAGAAAAAGGAAAAGGCAGAGAAAGCATTGGTAGAATCGGATAGCAGCAAGAGAAGAACTGAAAAAGAGGCCAGAGATGAAACTGAATATGAAGTATTGAAGGTCAAACATAATGAAATAAAGTTTCTCCAACTATATGGCTACAGTTACAACTCATTTATAAATCTTTCTCTTGAAGATATGAAAAGAAAAATTCAATTAGTAAAAGATTCCCACAAAGAGAAGAAGAGCCAGGAAGAATATGTGAGAGAACAGGAGCTGAGAATGAGAATGGAGACGGAGAGGAAAGAGAATGAAAGAAAGGAGAAGGAGGTGAGAGAGTGGTTTGAAGATCCTCTGAGGGTACAAACGTTAAAAGAGATTGTGATGAGAAAGGGTATGACTGAAGAACAGTTCAATAACATGCCTCATGAGCAGCTTTTATACATATACAATCGAGAGCAGAGATTATATATGGGAACACAAAGAAGATTGCAAGAAGAAAAAAGAAAAATGGAGGAACTTGTGAGGGCAGAGATGATGAGTGCTCTGCACAAGAAGGGTGCAAAAATGTCAAGACTACTGGTACAGACTGACGATACAATAAAGCAATGGTATGAAGAAGCTGGGCTAGAGCTGACAAAGAAATATCCACAGGAAAGCACAAGCCAAACCCCAAGGTCAGAGATTGTAAGGCCTGAACCACCAAGAAACTTAAATCTGCCTACAAATCTAAATTATGACAAAAGATCCAAGACCTTGAGGGTAGTCACTGAAGACAGTAAAAAAATTCTAATCATATTTAGAGAAAACTTGAGAGAGTTTTCAGAAGAACAGCTGAGGAAGATGGCAGAGCTAGACGTATATGACAATTAAAACAGAAACCAAAAGGCTGGACAACAAAGAAATGATCTCTCTAAGTTTATCAAGGAACAGTCTAAAAAGGGATTTCCATTTCTGAAACTAAAGAGGAGAGAGATTCGGAGTCAAGCAGAGAGAGGCAAAAGAAAAAAAAGAATAAATGAAGTTCACACTTCATAACTCATTTTCCCAGCTTCTAAGAGAAGAAAAATCAAGCAAGCAGCTCTATAAGTAAAAGAATGACTCTGAGGGAGTGCTTGGCAATGAGGAGGGAAATGTTAGAACCAAATTCCATTGTACAACAAAATGGGAGGATCTCTCATCTTATATACAACAAACATAATGACTCAATCACCTTGAGGAATGCATCTGGAGGCACAATTGCAATAATCTTTTACGACAACGACCTCCAGTTCATGCATCCTCCAGATCTTCAGGATATAGTAGATGCAGAGTTTCCCCTCGACTCCCAAGATGCTGTAGAACTAGATATGATTAAGTATAAGGCTGCCCTTGTCATTCTAAAGAAAGAAAAAGCTGACACAAGGAGCAGGAGGAGGAGATAGCAGAATGGATACTTAATGATGATTAATTTGATTCTGTTTATCTTTGTAATTTTGTTTTATTTGTATTTTAAAATGTGAAATTAATGTGTAATGCCCAAGTGGCAGAATTCCTCTTTATGTAATGAAATGACAAGTTCTTAAATGATTCATCTTAAATATCTGATATATGTGTAACTCTATGCAGGTGTGTTTTGGTGCATCTGAGCTTGTTCCAATCTAAGGGGAGATTGTTGAATCAGATTTTTGATAAGGAAGATTGGAATTTTCTCAACCTCCTCAGGAAACGGCTAAGTATGGACATCGAGCAAGCTTAGACTATCGAGCATGGTTTTACTATTTCGAGCAAGGTCTTCAGAACCATTTTTGGTTAATTCTTCTAAGTGTTAAGGCTTTGAGCAAGCTACACTTCAACGAGCAAGAGTGTTCTTCTATCAAGCATGGATTGCCAATCGAGCAAACAGCTTGATCATACAAGTTTTAACCACGTGATACGAGTACAGGATGTTTGAACACATGGAGACAAGCATGGATGCAAAAAGAAGATGTCATGTGCTCAAAGCAAGGACTTCAAGCATGGTTCAGTTCCCCGAGCAAGATTTACATCCGAGCATGCTAAAGATTGTTCAATAAGTCTAAGACAAGACTGAAGACATCAAGAAGAATGAGCTTGCTCGATGGACTAGTTCGAGCAAAGCAAGGATTAGTCAAGAAGAATGAAGCTTGCTGGAAGAGAATATCTTCACTGAAGATATTCTAAGTAAAGTATGCTTGAAGACACTCATTGAGCATATCTAGCATAGTGAGTCTGCTCGAGCAAGATTCTTACCTTGCTCGAGGACTCTTACACTTGTATTTGTTTTAGTCTTTCATTATGTAATAGATATGGATTCTAGAAGGAATTTCAGGGTCTATAAATAAAGTCCTAGGTTTCCATTTTAGGGTAACATTGGCACGCACGGAATACGAGAAACATTCTAAAAGAATATTCATTTTGTTTCCTCGTACAGCTGCCGCCACCTTCACGAAACCCTAGACATTCCTTTACTGTTTCATTGAATGATGCATTTATTACATTAAATCTTTGTCTTTGTATTTGCTTGCACTAAATATTTATTGTTGTTTCGTTTGTTATCGTCACGCCTTCGTTCCCATCCGTTGGATATCCTGATTCTGACGGGATATTCAATAGGCCTTTGGGTTATAGAGTCAGAGTGTTCTTGTCAACCTTACCAAGGTTTGGACCCGACTCATGGTCCTGACAGATATGTTTGTTATTGTCTTTATTGGCGGCATTCTTATCTATTCCAAGACGAAAGAAGATCATCAAGTTCACCTAAGAGTCATACTTGAAACATCGAGAAAAAGAAAGACTCCACACTAAATTTTCGAAGTGTGAGTTCTGGTTGTCCGAAGTACAATTACTTGGGCATATCGTAAATGAGAAAGGTATTCAAGTAGTACCAACAAAAATTGAGGCTATTACCAAATGGTAAACACCCAAAACCCCAACACAAGTTAGAAGTTTCTTAGGATTGGCTGGTTACTACCGAAGATTCGTTCAAAACTTTTCCAGAATAGCCGTTCCTTTGACTTCGCTTACTTGAAAATCTGTTAAATTTGAATGGGGAGCAAAACAAGAAGAAGCATTTGAAACTCTTAGGCAAATCTGACAAACGCACCTATCTTAGCCTTACCTGAAGGTCAAGATAACTTTACCGTATACTATGGTGCTTCACACACAGGTATGAGGTGCGTATTAATGCAAAGAAAAAAGGTTATTGCATACGCTTCAAGACAACTGAAATTTCACGAAAAGAATTACACTGCGCACGATCTTGAGTTAGAAGCTATATTTTCACGTTGAAGTTATGGCGACATTACTTGTATGGAATAAAATTCACTGTTTATACTGATCATAAACACCTGAAGCATATATTTGATCAAAAAGAATTGAATATGAGGCAAAGATGATGGATGGAAACACTTAATGATTATGATTGTGAAATTATCTATTATGAAGAAAAAGCCAATGTAGCGGCTGATGCTTTAAGTAGAAAAGAACATGACAAGCCAAAAAGAGTATGAGCTCCGAGGTTGGAGCTTAAGATTGATCTACTTACCCAAATTAAAGAAGCTCAAAAGTTGGCACTAGAAGAAGGAAATATTAAGGCTGAAAAAGGAAATGGTATTATAGATCAATTAGTTAAAGGTGATGACGAAATACTCAGATTAGGATAGAGAATTTGGGTAGCGATGGTAGGGAATTTACGAGAGAAGATTTTGGAAGAAGCTCATAAATCGAAGTATACAATGCATCCAGGCAGTGAAAAAATATATCATAATCTAAAGGATAATTACTGGTGGATCGGCATGAAGAAAGAAGTCGCCTTATATGTTGCCAAATGCCTAACATGTTCAAAAGTCAATGCTGGACATCAAAAGCCGTTAGGTATATTACAGCAACCTAAGATCCCTATTTGGAAGTGGGATATGATAACCATGGATTTCATTATGAAATTACCAAAGACTTCTCGGTAAAATGATGCAATCTAGGTTATTGTAGATAGACATACCAAGTCTGCCCATTTCATTCCAATCCAAGAATCGTTCAGTATGGATAAGTTAGCACAGTTATATGTAGAAATTATTGTATCATTACATGGTGTGCCATTATCCATCATTTTTGATACAGACAGTCGTTTCACCTCCAACTTTTGGAGAAGTTTTCAAAAGGCAATGGGTGCACGCTTAAATTTGAGTACGGCATATCACCCGCAAACGGATGGACAAATAGAAAGGACGATTCAAACTCTGGAAGACGTGCTTCGTGCTTGTGTTATAGATTTAGGTGGTAGTTAGGACACTCACCTATCCATAATGTAATTCTCGTATAATAACAGTTACCACACAAGTATTCAAATGGTACCATATGAAGCATTATGCGGACAAAAATGTAGGACGCCCGTATGTTGGTCTGAGATTGGAGATAATCAATTATCAGGACCGGAAATTGTCCAAAGAACGACTGACTAAGTGATTCAAATTAGGGAACGATTGAAAGCTGGACGTGATAGACAAAAGAGATATGCTGATATACGGCGAAAATTTTTGGAATTTCAAGAAGGAGAAAGTGTTGCTGAAAGTATCACCTTGGAAAGATGTTGTCCGTTTTGGCAAGAAGGGAAAATTAAGTCCACTTTTTGTCGGACCATTCAAAATTCTTGAAAGAATAGGTCCTGTAGTTTATCGTTTAGAGCTACCAGAGGAAATGAAAGGAATCTATGACGTGTTTCACGTATCGAATCTACGAACATGTTTAGTTGATGAAATGCTCGTAATGCCTCTGAAGGATGTACAAGTAAATGAAAAGCTTAAGTTTGTATAGGAACCAATACAAATCGAAGACAGTTAAACCAAGTTTCTTAAGCATAAAAGATTTAAACTGGTAAAGGTTAGATGGAGTTCCTGACATGGTCTAGAATATACATGGGAACTTGAATCAGAAATGAAAAAGAAATACCCGCATCTATTCCAATAAATCTCGAGGACGAGATTTTTCTAAAGGTGGGGAGGATATAACACCATGAAAATACCCTATCTGATTTTAAGCTAAAATTGTCAATACTGAAAGTTAAAGGGTAAAAAAATGAAAATTTTGATTTCTTTAGTTCTTCGCGCGATGCGAAGTTAAAACTAAATTACTTCACGCTACGTGTAGTAGCTGGAACTGAAACCGAGGTCAAGGAGTTTCGCGCTAGGAGAAGGAGTACTTCGCGCTACGCGAAACCTCGTTAAGTAATCTGATACACGTGTCCAACCACGTGTCAACACGTGGAACGTTCCCGCAAGCTACGTGTCCTGACATGCCAGAAGCCTGCTTCGCGCGACGTGAACGACGTAAGTTTGTCCTTCGCGCGACGCGAAGGAAGTCAAATACGACTATAAATAGGGCAGCTACGGGTTTGAGTCAAGCCATCCCAAAACAACTTCTATTACACACACTTAGCCTAGAAGTTCTTGCCAAAAAGTTTTCCACCGTTCCGATGGCTTGTTTTTGCGAAGTTGGTGCAAGAAACGAGGTTCCGGAGCCCTGTTAACGACCTACCAACTTATTAAGCGAAGTCCTACTGACGAGTTGCTGATCTTTTCTTGTTCTCATTCTCGAGTAATCGCTTAAGGTAGGGATTATGCTTTAGTTACTTTATTAAATAGCTATTTAGAACCTAGTTAAGAGTATAGTCATTAAACTGTATGTATTTTCCAAACAATGTTTTACTAAGATAATGACGTTGCTTCCATAAGAAGTAATGTTATCAAAACTACTGACGAGTTGCCGATCTTTTCTTGTTCTCATTCTCGAGTAATCACTTAAGGTAGGGATTATGCTTTAGTTAATTTATTACATAGCTATTTAGAACCTAGTTAAGAGTATAGTCGTTAAACTATAAATGTTTTCCAAACAATGTTTTACTAAGATAATGACGTTACTTCCATAAGAAATAATGTTATCAAAACTATATATTTCGAAGTGAGTTTCTCACACCCCATTTTTAACTCTTTTACAATTTTAGGGGTAGCATGTATATATTCTATTCAAACGTTTACCTAGTTATTTTTTATTCAAACTACAATTCGTTTTTTGGACTTGTGTGTTTATTTTCTTACTTGCGTTGATTTCAATTTCAAGTTGTGGTTTCGATAAGTCTGATCATACGCCACCCCTTTGCACTCAGGACCATGTTATTATGAGTGGAAAAGGGTCTCATTATCCGAGTACGTTGGTTGTCCCCAACTGAAAAGGACTTTGCATGCGTTTATCTGAGTACGTTGGTTATTATCAACTGGAAAGGACCTTGCTTGTGTTGTACACATATTCATAGAATTGTATGATTTTCTTCACGTATTTATATCATGTTGTGTGATTCACACCGACTACTTGTTAGTTGACTTTATTTTATATACATGCTATAGGTGCAAACATTAGAGGATGATACTTGAAGAAGATATTAGACTTAAGTTATTTAAACAAATAGACAAACTGTTTAGTTGTATTTATTTTTCTTGTATTTCTTAGTTTTCAAACTTGTGTACTTGAAGTATGAATGAATTAATGATAGTATTATCACTTAATAGCGTCACATGTGTTTTGAATAATCTGTGGTCACACTCTGACGTTTTCCCTTACGCCGGGGTGTTACATTGTATCTCATATATAGCTTATTCGTCAGATTCTTCTTCTATTTGGGGATAACGATAGGATAGTTAGGTTGAAAACGGGTGTTGGAATTTTGTGTAGGGTTGTGAGAAGAACGTTGTCTCATATTGAAAATCATTAAAATTTTGAATTAGTGGTGTATTTTTTATGAATTATTGGAATTGTGGTTAATTTGGTGAGATGACGACGGATTTTGCGATTCATTTTATGGTGAGGGCTGTTTTTATAGGCGTTTTGGCTGTAACCTGTCCTTTTTAGTGTTGCGAAGAGTTGAATATCCATTGCACGATTCAGATACTTTAGAGAGTAAGAAGAAGAGTTTGTTAAAACTGGTGCGAGAAAATAAGTGTGTAGTGTGATTATTTATAAAGTTAAGAAATTGAAAGCTTAAAATTTGTTTATAATTAATGATAATATTAGCGTTTGAAAGTTTTTAGTTATTATTCATTTTAAGTAGCTCCGACGTTCCCATATTATTCACGAAACAAGAACTTAAGTTAAAAGTTTTCATATGCTCTTACTTACTTCACCATCCCTCCTGGCTTCCTCACATCACCTTCTCCATTTCTCTCATAATACCTTCACCTCTGTCCTTATATTGACATTGAAATCATCCCCTTCGTCTTTCTCTCATAATACCTTTACCTCAGTCTCTATATTGACCTTGTAACATTGAAATCATCCCCTTCCTCTCTCCCTTCCGTCATCTACTTTGCTATTGTGTTCATGTGTTTAGGTTGTAGGTCTTTGTTCGGTCCAATTTTTTTTTTACTCTTCTTTACATTTTTAAGCACGCAGCGAAAGCTTACTATTGCTTTACTCACAATCCAAAATTTAAACTTCATAAGTTGGTCCACTTATCAAGCCAGGAAATTATTTTCTAATACTCCATTCGCTTCTTATCAAGCCAGGAAATTATTTGTTTGTATGGTTGGAAACTTGGAATGTTGTTGTTAATGAGTAACAAGTTATAGAAATATAAGACTAAGGTAGTCTTTTGTAGGCTGGAATGAGAGGTGGAATGAAATGGACCACTATAGTAGAATGAAAAATGAATGTTTGGTTTGTTAATAGATTGAAATCCCCTATTACCAAGTCCATTTCATTACCCCTAAAATACTATTTATTCTATCCACCCACATTTTTTTTTATTTTTTCATTTCATTCCTTCTTTCACCTTACAGCACCTTCACCATGCTCCCACTGCGACCCACGCCACCATCACCGATCACCACCGCCGCCACCACATATCACCACCACCGCCACCGCCCTTGCCCCCGACACAACCGGCAATCACCACCACCGCCACCGACCACCACTACCACTCCCTCTCCCCCGTCACTTTTCGCCACCACCAGTGCCCGTCACCTACCACCACCACCCACACGCCACCGCCAACCACCATTACCCAGCCGCCCACCCACGGGACAAATACTCACCGCCACTCGCTACCAATTTTATTTTATTCCTTTGTCTATTTTTGCATACCAAACAACACAAAGTAGTGTTTTATTCCATTCCTACATGATAAACAAACAATAAAATGGAATGGTTTTGATCCATTCCATTACCTCCTCAATTCCATTCTCTTTTTCATTGGATAACTTCATACGAAACAGACCCTAATAATTCCCGATAGTCTTCTAGTAAATTGCATATATATGGCTCAGTTTTGTATTTCACTAAACCGAACTCTTTGATTGTCTCATAAAAGTTGCACATTCAACTATTTTGGACTTCATTATTACTACGCATTATTAGTGTGTGCCCACATTCTCTATATATTGTATGACAAGCTTAATCAAACGATTAAGTATTTGCCGTTGTCTTACATGGTATTAGAGTCAGCATAGGCTCTATACCGTCTTCGCCTCACCACACTAAAATAACCAAACCCTAGTCGTAACTTGAGAAACATTTATGGACAGGGCGGCATGCCAACACTACCACCGTCGCCCTGTCCAGTCGTCCTCGTTCATTTATGTTTTCTGTTTCTTCCTATTTCGCATATAATGTCTTAGTTTCAGTTCTAGTTTTCAGCCGTCTCACAAGCGACAATTTCTTTTTGTTTCGATCGACCCTTACAAAAGCTTATCACTTTTCTTTTCCGTTATCATCAAAATCTCTCATTGTAATCTGTTCATCCTCATAAACCATTAATATTGTTTCAAAAATAGATTTCCAATAATATTTAATTGCGTTGAGATTGGCCGACATCATCAATGATGAATTTTATTTCATATTTGTTTGAAGAAGCAATTTTTCAAACTTCTTTGTGTCACCGTTGCCCTCATGTTCGTTGAACGTAATTTACAAACAAAAGGGAATTGATTGTTACGGCTCCATCTTGTTAATTCTGCTTCTACATCAACTCGCTTTCTTTCATAACTACAGTCTTTGAATCGCTTTGCGGTCTCATATTTGACTTCGATCATCTGGTGCGTTTTCATCAAGCTGCCCTGCCACCCTAGACTTAATTTCGGTCTTTTGGCGCCGCCAGCTTGTTTTTTTCTTTTTCTTTTTCTTTTTCTTTTTATTTTTTTGTTTTTTTCCCTCCCTTTTGGGACTACGATCCCCAAGCCACCCCGTCGCCCCGGAACGGACTTCGGTCATCTGGCGCTGCCATCATTGAGTCATGTGTGCACAAATTGTTTTGTCCAACCGGACCGTCGCGACCTTTCACCAACCTTTGCGACATTTATTTGCTTCTAGCTTTGGTTAGCAACAACCATAAACCTCAAGTACCTGCTTAGGGTAAACAACATACTTTCAGCATTTCTTGCTGAGAATCGAAGACAACACATTTACATGTTCATAAAGAGTTCTTGTTTTTAACCCTTCAATAGTTTTTCCAGAGAATATGTGATATTTTCTCCATTGGAACACTTGTGATGGCGCATTATATACTGAAGTTTTGGTTAAGTCGTTACTTCCAAGTTTCATGTATAATAATGTCACACCAAATTCGTATCTATCATTAGCTCGTCCAACAAATGATGATAACATATTCAAACTTAATAGCATAAGTACATGGGCTAAGTTAATTAAAACTTTGTAACTATTTATTACAATATATTATACTTTTTTTTTAACAATTAACAAATCTCAACCATCCGGGTACACCCATTGACAAAAAGCCACCAACTCCATCAATCACAGACAGCATTGGCGACCTGGCCAGTCAACATTTTTAAGGGAAGACCATCGTCCGAAAGCGGATTATAGTAAATCTTGTGGCTCACACATGACATTTTGACATGAACAAGATTTGAACCAGTGTGAATGTTATCGATATCCATAAGGGTTTTTCATAATGATAATATATTTCTTGTCCCAAAAATATATTAATTAAACCAGTAAATTATGAAAATTCTAGAATATTACTTTGTAATTCTTTGAAAATATTAATCCGCACTCACAAAAATTGAAATAACAGGTGAAAAAGCATATATTTATTGCATAACATCGGTATCATAGATATAGGTCGGTGTCTATATTTAGAAGTGAAGCAATTAATAGATCCACAATCACATCTATAATTAGTAACCCAAGTCATCAATTAGTTGACTAACTTACGAACATGAATAAAACTAGTCATAATATCCGTACGAGTTTAGGCTTAATTCAAGTGAAGTCCTTCCATCAGAACGAAACCAGTTTACCCCGGTATAATATCCTCCACTGCTCTGCTCTGACGGCACTGACTCCTCCATCTTAAATATATCATGATGGCTGCGACCGCCGGCAGTGGTAGAGCCGCCGGGGATTGGGAACAGTGGAAGTGTCTCGATCTCGGTTGACTCCTCTCCTCCTTCGTCTTCCTCCGTCGTTTCATTCTCCAGCTTCACTGAACGAGAATCCCCTCCCACCCATGACCCGAAGTCATGGTATTCTCCTCCAGGTGATATAGAACAATCCTATAGAAAATTACACAAATTTTGATGCATGTGTATTATTATTATTATTAAATACAGAATTTTGGTGTTTAATAATGTTTGTTAGGTAAGATAATGCGTAGTGAGCGGCAAGATTGGGTGGGGGCAATTTTGACGAGGAACACGCCACAGCGATAAGAGGGGCGAGGGGAGGGGGCGGCGACAAATACATGTCGCCGTTGTGGTTTTTGATTTAATATTTATTATATTAAGTATGTGTGTGTGCGTGTGTATATATATATATATATGGTTAGGTTAGAATAAAAACCTACTTAAATTATGAAAACTCTAAAAACTCATTCTCAACCACATGTTTTTAATTAAAGATTAAATCTTGTGGTTCATAACTAAAATTAATAAAAAATGTTAAAGTTTTCTCTCTCCTGAAAACATATATAAAAATTACTAAAAAAATATAAAAAAAATAGTAAATCATTTTTTTTATGTTTTCGATGTTTTGTATTAAATGTAACAACATATATTACATGTAACAAAAAAAAAACGATGTTACATAGAGTTTTCACGGGTTTTCTCAACTCAAGAGGGTTTTCAAACTATACTTCTCCTATATATATAAATAGGTGAAGGTTAACGTACAATAATCGCTTAACGTATATTACATATGCGACATACATTCAACTAATACGTTCAGCTAATACGTTCAAAATCTTTAAAAGTGCAGGCAAAAACTTAAACGTTCAGCTAATACGTTCCAGCTAATACGCTTTAAACGTTTAAACCTTTAAACGTTCAACTAAAACGTTTTTACCTTTAAACGTTCAATATTTCAATGTCAAAAACCCATCATCCAGAATCTCAAAATTGATCGATTGAAACATCAAATTGATGATTAATTAAATCGATTTCAAGATTAACCGATCAATTGGCTTCAATTTCAATTCAACTAAACAAACCTATGACGAGTTTTGCGTTTTTCCGATGAGTTCGTTGTCGACGGCGATGATGGTGACGAAGAGTGTTGATGGCGCCGGCGATCGAAAGTGAAGGAGGCGTGTTGATGTCGGCGACTGGTGGTGGAGACGGATTGAGGGAGAGGGACGAGCAGATGAGTGTAATTGTGATTTTGGGTTTTGAAAATCTAACGGTTGGAAGTGTCACATACGTAATGTACGATAAAGGATTATTGTATTCTATCCTTTATATATATATATACCACATATATAAAGTATGAGTAAGAGACTTTTTAAATTTTAAGAGATACATAAAACCATGCACAAGATACAACAAACAATGCATAAATTTATGAGATTTTAGGGGTAATATGGACTTTCCCACATATTCTACTATTAACAAATAATATTTGATTCAAAAATATTTACAACTATAGTCCTTTAACTTCAATCATATTTTGTCAATATATATAATAATTATACATTTACCCCTTATTCTAAATTAACTATCCCAACGACTTTTAAACGACCATAACTTTTTTCATGTTAATATTTCTTTAGAAAAAAATACATCATAAAAACGAGCATTTTATACTCTTTAATTTGAGTATGGTATTGCTATGTTTTTTTAATTATAAAAACTTAACGTGTTTTGTAATTACCAGTTAGGACCGACAAATGGGCCCGGTCGAGGGCGTTCGGGTCATGGGTCAGAAATGGTTACGAACAAAACTTGCGACACAAAAAAAATTAATTTGGTTGAGGTCTGGTTGAGACTGGTTGCGTTACACGCACACTATAGTTATGTTACACGCATGCCGATGCAAGGCCAGGCGCGTACTAATTACCAGCTACGCGTTTGATGTCGTGTTTGCACGCATACCACACCCAGTTAGTATATATAATGCAGTAGTGATAGGCAAAAGAAAGAGTGTTGATTTTAATAATTTTACTACTTATAAAGAATATAGTACGAGCTTAAAGAGGGGTAAAAGGATCACTGTGACATTAAATATCATGTGTCTTTCCATTTTATTTAAATTAGTTACAATTTTTGCCCTTTAACTTTAATTATCTTTTGTAATTTTTTAAAAATTTCACGTGATTGCCCTCGCCATCTTTAACCCTCAATTTAAAAATCTTACTATTTCCATATATTTTAATATATTATGATATATATGAAAAACCGACTTACAGTTCTGACGCACATATTTTTTTTTGATATTTTGAAAATTTTGCTCAATACCAACTTATTAATTATAATAAACAAGTCAACTATGCATCATTGTATAAGTTGTTGATGATTATATAAAACACTCAATGCGTATACTATAAAAAAAACCTTTTTCCTCAAACCACCCTTTTTGACCATATGATCATAATATTCGTCTTTTTAATTTGATATCTTAAAATGTCATTCTAAGGCTTGTTACTAGATTAATTTATGTATTTATGTGATAAGATTAAAACTTTGTTCGTCGTCGCCGCAACATGGTGCGGGCTTACTGCTATATATATATATATATATATAGGGTTAGGTTAAAATAAAAACTCACTTAAGTTGCGAAAACTCTAGAAACCCATTCTTAAACGTATATTTTTAATTAAGGTTTAAATCTTATGCTCAACAATTAAAGTTAATAAAAAATGTAAACATATATATAACATTTTCTCTCTCCTAAAACATATATAAAAATTAGTAAAAAAATGTTAAAAAATAGCAAAAAAATGTTTTTTTTTTTCGATATTTTGTATTAAATGTAACAACATATATTAGTTGTGTAACAAAAAAAACGAGGTTACATAGGGTTTTCACGGGTTTTCACAACTCAAATGGGTTTTCATTTTATACTTCCCCTATATATATATATATATATATGATGAGATGGGGCTACAACATCATTACAACCCTAAAATGAAAATCGTTCATCTGCTAACGTGGCGTCACATATCAAAAATCACCCCCATTTTGGTGCCCTCCACCAAAGCCAGCCCAACTGTATTAGAAGCCCAAGCTAGAGTTTTGGGCCTCCAATTTTTTGAGACCTTTATTTAGAATATAAATATATATAACTATTATATATATCATTATCTACTGCAAATTTTAGAAGACCTTGCGTTAGCACAGTGGCTGTAGAAAGACTTAAGTTGTGGTGATTCGTTGATGGGCACCCAAAGTTCGGATCTCTTTTAGCCATATTTTTTCAAGATTTTTTTTAGACATAAGGGCATAGGGTGTGAACATGCTAAAAAATAGGAAAAGAGTCTATTTTTTTTCTTATTATGGAGCCTTAACTTCAATTGTGCTAAAAGAAAAATTGATGTATAGAAAAATTTGTTTTTAATAACTTCACTTTTCAAGTACATTTATTTATATAAATAAAAGTTACTATTGCATAAAATGTCACCCTAAGATGCTAAGATTACCATGTTATTAACGCCAACTTATTTTATGTCAAAATATACTTTATAAGTTGGCAATCAATGTTATTTTATAAGAAAATATCTATCTGATTTTTAAATTGGTTTGATGCTATTAAGTTCCTACTATGGTTAAATAGAGATTACAAAAAAAGAGAACTCACAATTTCTTAAAGAAGGGTCTCAGAATTTTTATTCGTTTTAGACCTTTAAAATGGTTGGACCAGCCCTACCCTTCACTACACATAGCCTAATAGTTGAGTTTTTTATGGTTTCGGGTGTTCCGTAAATGGTATTTACGGATATGTTCTACATGGCGACTTTCGTGAATCAGATTTCCGTATCTGTAAATGACATTTGCGAATGTCTTCCGTTGACATTTACAAACGTGGGGTCAAAGTAGGTGGGTTACCCTAGTGTTTGTTTTAACCGGCGTCAGTAATTTCAAACGGAAACTATGATCCGCGAATGCCATTTACAAAACACCCAAAAAATATCTCACCAAAACAGTCATCAAACACCAAAACTTTACATTGAAAAGAAAAATGCATGTGTGTGTATATATGAGTGTATGTGTGTATGTATGTATACCCTGAAACTTTTTTCCATGGTGATAGTTCCGTAGTTGTAGCCGGCAGGCAGGAATGCTTGTGAAGAAGAACCACCACCATCTACAACTTTAAACATGCACCTGAAGTAAAATAAGTGAAAGGGAAAAAAAATAAGAACAAATATGGTTATGTACTTGTACCCGGTGGTGAGATCATGTGATGTGTAGCATGGAGTTTGAGTTGTTGGTGGTTGTAGAAATAGGGTTGCATGTGGTGGTGATCGGGTACCGGAGATGGGATGATGGTGGTGGTTGAAGGTGGAGGTTGTGGTGGAGGTGGGATGAAGCGTTTCTTTTGTCTTTCACGAGCTTTATGGTTTTGAAACCAATAAAACACATTCTTGCCTTCGATCTTGCCGTAGTGTCTTAGACGAGAAGCGATTCGCTGAATCTGATCGGCAGTTGGAGACCGGATTCCATTGCTGTAGTAAAGTTCTTTAAGGATTCTGATTTGATCACTTGTGGGTGTCCACCTCGTACTGCTTTGTCTGCACAGGTAATTGCTGTTGGTTTTGTTTCCTAAATCATGATCTTGTTGGTTTTCCATGGTGGATGATTTTGAATGAACAAGAAGTTAATGATGAAGGAGAAAACTGAAGGATTGCATGAGAGAAGTTGCGGTACAAATACGAGAGTTTATAAAGAGGGAGATTGCGCATAGAGAGGTGGTGTGTGAAAGAGATGGAGAGAGAGGTGCAGATGGGAGAGTATCAAAAGGGATATCTGGAAGAGAAGGACTGAAGTTGACAGAGTGATGGTAAGTAAAAGCAAGTGACAAAAGAGTTTGGCTTGCTTGAAAATGAAAACCCTTTTAGTTCATTTTTCATTAGGAGCATTATATTTTTTTTTTTAGTTAAGTGTTAGTTTTGAAGGAAATGATTGGTTTGATTGCGTTTATTTCGTTTTATTTTATTCTGTAGAAACTGATCAAGGTTGATGAGCTTAAAAGGAAATGATTGGTTTGATTGCGGCTCACAGGTAATTATTTCTGATACAGGACATATCAATCAAATTGATGTTCCTCTATCATTCTCCCTTCAGAAATCGTCAACAAGGTCTTAAGGTAGAACGCTTTTAGTTAACGACATGGGATCACAATTTGATTAGTATATATGTATCAATTTCACAATCCATTAGCATAATACAACCCAGCATTAACATATTGTGAAGCAATATTAAGTTAAACGAGTTCGTATTTGAGCTAAACAGATTCAGATCAATAATGATTTTTATAATAATGACATAATAGAAAGTGTAAATAAACGGTTCGACTTGCTAATCAACCCATTTAGTTAATGTGATAAATAGGTTGACTCTACTCATTTAGGTGTTTGTCACATCATTCTCCCTTAGACCCCTCGATATGGGGCGTGGAAGCTCCTTCACAGCGCCGAGGGCGTGGTAGGTGGTGGCGCGGAGAGGGGAAATTAAAGTGGGCCCTGCCCTCAACGGTTCTTTTGATCGTTAGAAAAAAAATAGATTTAACCATTTTCTCTATAAATTTAAACTATTTTTCATTTTTTACTTAAACTCTTAATTTCACACCAACATTTTACTCTAAAGCTCTTCAATTTTCACAACCATGAATCCGAGCTCGAACCCAACCCAAACCCGAACACAAGCTCGAGCTCAAACCCGAACCTATATCTGTGGGATCTGAGTCGCATGTGGTGGGCTAGTGTGCTGGGAAATAAATTCAACCCTAATAATCCTTTCTATGCAAACTAACAACGACCCGTAATGCCTCCACCAAATTTTATAAATTTCGCTATTCGGTAGTCGGGCAGTGGGGTGAGGACTAGCGATTAATCAGGGTTAATTGAAATTAATTAGGATTAATCGGATTGAATTTTAATGTATAGTTTTCAGTTTATATATGCACGTAAAAAATTTTATTTGTAATTTTTAGTTTTATATATACACAAATATAATTTGGTCGAAAATGGACTGGAATCTCACTAAAAACCGTTGGTTCATCCTAGAATCTCGCCGAAAACTGCTAATTTTGGTTGAAATCTCATCAAAACTGTTGATTTTGGTCAGAATCTCACCAGAAACCGCAGATTTTGGCCTGATTTGACAGTTGACCGATTAATTAGCCAACTAGCCCAAATTTAGTTAGTGAAGTGGGGACTAGCGATTAATCGAGGATTAATCGATGCCTAGTCGGGATTTTTGCAACACTGCTCCACCCATACAGTTGTTTTCCGACGTTATGTTCTTTCGAACACCAATGGCGTATATGTCTTCGCAAGTACCCGAAACCCAAATGCCCGAAACCCAAGTACCTGAAACGCAAGTTCGTTCTAAAAGAAGTCATCAAAAAAGAATCCAGTTAACGATCAAACAACTACCGAAAGGCCAAAAGAAAAGGTTGGGAAGCGGATGAGGAATTGGCGTTAGTGCATGCGGGGTTCGACTCATCTGAGGACTCAATTCAAGATAAACTATAAAAATATTTATATATATTCCATGTTTTATTTTTTTGTTTACTAATATTGAGCTTTTATATGTATCGAAGGTGACGGTAAATAGGCCAAGGTGCCTACCGCGGGAATGATTCCGTCTACAACAAATGGAAGGCAATACGCAAAAAATAATCAACTTCACCAACATTCACACCCGCGTTAACAACAACAGAAAATGTGGCATGAGCAATGCCTACGTGATGGCGGCTTGCTTAAAAAAATACAAGGCTGTTTTTAATGGAGATTTCAATATGATGGAAATTTGGAGACAATGCACAAGTTCGCCAAAGTGGTATGAGGCGACATCATCACCGCGACCGTTCAAACGGTCAAAGACAATGTATACTCGGCTAATCAATCGCTGTCTCAACCCATGTTGAATGGCCGTTGTCAACTTAATCTAAACGAGTTTGATCCCGAATTTATTTTTGATGAACCAGATGAGTTGCCATGTCCGGTAGGAAGAGATAAAGGCAAGGCAGTAGCTAGAGGTGGAGGATCTTTGTCCAGAACGACATCCTCGATGAGTTCCAAAGAGAGCTCGCGTTTTGACAACTTGGAGCTCAAACTAACCGAGATTGTCGATTCTAAAAATCACAAAAAAGACATACTCACGAGAATGCACGAAGAAAGAAAAGCAATGAATGCGGAATACAAAGCGATGCATGAAGAAAGAAAAAAAGTTCACTTGTAGCGACAACAAGAAAAGGAATTCGAGCTCCTCGCAAAAGTTCTATTGCGTCTAGATCCAAACACGCAACCGATTTTAGAGTAAAGAAAAGCAAGGATAATGGCCAAATATGCAAACGAGGACGAGGACGACGAATATTAGTTATATTTTGTTTTTGTTTATGTTTTTTTATTTTTATTTTTTTATTTATATGTTTTTTTATTTTTATTTTTTTATTTTTATTTAAATTTTAATTTTAGTATTACTACCTTATTATTTAATATATTATTTAATTGTTATAAAATTGTATTTGGGCTTCGATGCCCCTCACCATAGAGGGGCATTATAGGTTGTGGCTTCGATGCCCACAGTGCCCACGTGGCGTTGACCTGGCATTGTAGAGGAGCTTCGATGCCCTCACCATAGAAAACAGCCTTGCTTAAAAAAACTCATCATCACGGTATTAAAGTAGAACGTTTTTAGACTATAGGGGATCACCAATTTGATTAGTATATCATATATCAATTTCACAATTCATTAACATAATACAACCCAGCATTAATATATTGTGAAGCAATATTAAGTTAAACGAGTTAGTATTTTGGAGTTAAACGAGTTAGTATTCAGATCAATAATGATTGTTATAATAATGACACGATAGAAAGTGTAAATAAACGGGCTCAACTTGCTAATCAACCAATTTAATTAGTGTGATATATAGGTTGACTCTACCTATTTAGGACCTATTTGTCAAATCATAGTTTTATAATTTTATAAATAGTTATAAATACATTAGAATTGATAACTTTTACTGGGTTGTGTGTTATCCTATTATTTTTTAACAGTGTATTTTTTAACGGTTCGACTTAAGGGTGTAAACGAGCCGAACTGAGCCCGAGCTCGACTAAGCTCGAGTTCGGCTCGTTTATGTAACACCGTGAAAATACCTCATCTAAAGTTTGGGCCAAATGTCAATTCTGAAAGATAAACGGTTAAAATTGAAAAATCTGATTCTTCTGGCGACGCGAAGCTGAACTGGAACTACTTCGCGCTATGCAAAGTAGCTGGCACAGAAATCGAGGAGGAAGGAGTTTTGGGCTACGTGAAGGAGTAATTCGCATGACGCGAAACCTTGTTAGGTAATCCGATACACGTGTCCAACTACGTGTCAACACGTGGTACGTTTTGGTAAGTTACGTGGCCTGACATGTCAGACCACTGTTCGCGCGACGCGAACGACGCATTTTGTCCTTCGTGTGACGCGAAGGAAGCCAAAAAAAAAGAATAAATAGGGTAGCTATGGGTTTGAGCCAAACCATCCCAAAACACCTTGTATCACACACACACAATTTAGGAATTCGTGCCCGAAGTTTTTCGACGTTCCGACAGCTTGTTTTCACGAGGTTTACGCAAGAAACGAGGTTCCAAAGCCCTGTAATGACTTACTATCTTGTTAAGCGAAGTTCCATTGACGAGTTGCCGATCTTTTCTTCTTCTCATTCTCGAGTAGTCGCCTAAGGTAGGGATTATGCTTTAGTTACTTTATTACATAGTAATTTAAGACCTAGTTAAGAGTATAGTTGTTAAACTGTAAATGATTTCCAAACAATTTTTTACTAAAGTAATAACGTTACTTTCACAAGAAGTAATGTTATTAAACTATATATTTTTTGACGGGCATGTATTAACTAGAAGGGGGATATCATTAGTAGACTCTTCTTGCCTAAGGTTAGTAATTCGTACAAATCCCAATCAACCGCAGGACCCGTTTACTTACCTGGAGAAGTTTGCCAACGTGATAGAACCTATTAGGCCAAAGCATGACATACCTAACGACATATGTAAGTACAAGTATATTTTCATAAAACGACTATAACTTTATCCAGGTTAGATCAGACTCAAGGTTTGCTGAGACAAATCAGACTTAAAGTCTACTGATAAGACCTAAGGTCTGCTGATTAATCAAGAAATGCCATCAATATATTTATGCAAACCTATTACAAATATAGGTTAACAGCATACTGAAAGGAAAAGGTTGGGAATGACATCAAACTGACAACAATAGGTGAATACGTTAAACCTTTAACCAACTGAACTGACTTTACTCTTATAATATACAGGTTGTTTATTGCAAAGAGTGTGATAAATGTTTGCATGAGATAACTTGTCTCTAAAATCGTTATAATAGAAAATAGATAATAAAAAGGAATTCAGATCGAATACACATGTGTCTGTGTAACACCCAACCCGGTTATGGGCTGACGTGTCACTATTTCAGAATCATATACAAAAGACATTTTTTTATATAACAACTGAACTTTGTTACAAAATTATTCCTAGCGATTTATTTCTTACATTATTAAACATTAATAATATGCTTCCATCTTATTTATTTATCTCTCTTCACACAGTCCCTTCATCCCTGATAACCTGCTGAAAGAAAAGAAATGCGAGGAAGCAAAATGCCACGAGCGGATAATAATATTAATAATAAAATAGAATATTTATAATTACTTGATATAATTAATCTTATTATTATATACGAAATACCCATTGAGCCCGATACATAATATAATAGAACAGGAGGAACCGGGTAGCTAGTCCAGAACCTATGTGTGATGGTGTATGGGCATACATACAAACCATCCCCCAGAAATAATAATATCCTAGGATCAATCCATACGCCTCGAAACATATAACCCGTACTCCGTAGAGTTTAATTTAAACAAGCGAGATGCTGTGATTTAGGCTCATCGTCACAGTCGGTGCCACACCATTGATTCCGCAATGGCATGCTTGTGGTCACCCCCACAAGTAGGGGCGTGCTCGGGTATCGGAGTACAGGGGTAAAAACTATTTATATATATATATATATATATATATATATATATATATATAGTTCTTAAATATATTAACGAACAACATTCAATGTGTCAGGCCAATCCTATTTTATATCGGAATGCGATAATGAATACGATTTAATTTAAAATAATATCGCATGTTATATGGCTTTGAATTTTGTATTCAAAGTCAAACGGATGAGAAATGATAAATTTCCGAATAAGAATATGACACGAGCTAATATAAATCATGATGTGGAATAATAGTTTGAAATGAAAGATAAATGAACGAAGCTAAAAAGCCTATACTATACAAATAGTAAAGAAAGATATCCGCACCTTTATTGTTCGTGATATTCCAAATAGATACTCGTTTACGAACGTCTGTAAAAACCCATACATATTTGGTGGGATTTTAATTAGAATAATTATTATTTGCTAATGAGTATAAAAATATGATCAAAATATATATTCACATAAGTAAAAGTTTCCCGTTAACTTGTATGTAGATAGTTATTTATTCGTAACCTTTTTCTTTCTTTTTTTTTAATTTATCTAAAGTAATTTCCGTTATATGCATGTATTTGTTTCTAAGGTGTTAATAATAATTTAAAGTAAAACAGGTTTATCATTTGAAAACATTAAAATGAAACAAATTTAATGGTTGGTTTTCATTTAATAATTTCCCACTAACCTACTTAAACTAGTTCTTTATTTATTTATTTATTTGTATATTAAATCAATAATTTTGCCTATCACGATCTTTTTTCCTAAACAGTTAGTCGGAAACTTCATCGATTATATTTTTAATATATACACAAGTTATCATATACGTAGGTAGTATGAGTGCTTATTATTTTTATACCTTTCTGAAGTAAAACGAACTTAATATATGCTACGAAGCTATGCCGGAAAACAGACTCCTTCCGTTTATGATTTGCCGAAAAGTTGTTTTGGTTTGTTTGACAAAAAGGATTTATGGAAGTGGTTAGCGCTAACTAGGAGACTATTGAAAGAGATGTGAACAGAATTTCGGTTTGTGATTTTTGGTGGTACGTTACGATGTTGCCGGAAATTATTTCGGGTCGGAGAAACAAAGAGCGGAGATGATAAAAGCGGTGGGGTGGACGGTGGACGGTGGACGGTGGTCATGGTTATTGGTTTAGAGTTAAGAAAGTTTGAAATTATACATGTATTTTGATGGATTATATTTCAAGATATATTCTAAGGTGTTATATATTCATGTCTTTCTTTTTACTTTGTAGAGAAGGAAAACAATTTGAGATAAATATGCATACTTTGAGGTAGAGATGCATGCTCATGACTCGTTGTACTTTGTAACTCCATCTTGTAATTATCTACTATTTTTAAAAATATATTATTTTTGTTCTTCTCGTATGTGCATGATAGTTGTTTATTTATTTATTACTTTTATTTAATTTGTTTACTAGTGTTATTATAACTTGTGCTACGCTTTTTATCTATTTTCCAGAATTATTTAGTGAACACCCTAAATGATGCATATGCCAACTATTAGTTACATTTTGTCACAGGATCTCCGTTATGTCGTTGTTATTATTATTATTATTATTATTATTATTATTGTAGGTATTTCATTTATATCCCCCTTAAAATAAATTTCGTCCTCGAAATTTCTAAGGCAAACCTAACGATAATAAGGAGTAGTAATAGCATTTACTTTCATATTTACGTTGAACTGATCAGAAATGCCGTTAAGAGTTTCAGAATACTAACTTTTAAATACATTAGGATATTGAGAACGGATTGACTCCTCAGATTCCCATGTCGCTTCTTGTTCAGAGTGATTTTTCCATAGAATTTTAACAAAAGGTATCGTCTTTCGCCTCGTTACGCGTTCCAGACGATCAAGGATAGCCTCCGCTTCTTCTTCATACGTTCGATCTTCTTGAATCATATGCAACGGATAATTGATAACATGAATCGGGTGATAATTGTATCCCCTTAGCAATGATACATGGAATACGCTATGGATATGAGAAAGTTGTGGCGGTAGAGCAAGACGATAAGAAACTTCACCGATTCTTTCAAGAATTTCAAATGGACCAATATAACGAGGACTTAGTTTTCTTTTAATTCCAAATCTACGAATATCGCGACAAGGTGATACTTTAAGAAAAACGTGATCTCCCGTTTTAAATTCTAACGAACGACGGTGTTGATCTGCGTAACTTTTCTGTCGGCTCTGCGCTTGTTTCAGTCGTTCTCAAGCAGTGGTGACTTTTTCATTTGTAATCTGAACGAGTTATGGTCCTTCAATAATCTTTTCCCCAACTTCTTCCCAACAGATCGGTGCTCGGCATTTACGACTATATAATAATTCGAATGGAGGCATACCGATACTTGCTTCCCAACTGTTGTTATACGCAAATTCAACCTGACACAAGTATTCATCCCCATTGCCACTCCAATCTAAAGCACATGCTCTAAGCATATCTTCTAAGGTCTGATGGTTCTTTCAGATTGCCCATCTGTCTGAGGGTGAAATGCAGTACTGAACTTTAGACGTGTACCCCAAGCATTTTGAAAACCTTTCCAAAATCGTGATGTAAATCTTGGATCTCTATCTGACACGATGGATGATGGTGTGCCGTGTAAATGAATAATTTCTTGAAGAAATATTCCTGACAACTTACTAATAGAGTAACCTTGTTGAATAGGTATGAAATGAGCTGACTTAGTTAATCTATCAACCACGATGCATATAGCATCATTCTTTTTAAAGGTCTTTGGTAGGCCTATCACGAAATCCATAGTAATGTCATCCCACTTCCAAACAGGGATATCAACAGGCTGCAATAACCCACTAGCCCTTTGATGTTCGATCTTCACCTGTTGGCAGTTAAGGCATTTTGCCACAAACTGGGCGACATCTTCTTTCATGCCACTCCACCAAAAATTTTGCTTCAAATCACGATACATCTTTGTTGATACTGGATGAATAGAAAAAGGTGAACTAGGTGCCTCTGATAATAATGATTCATGGAGGGTGGACTCAGCTGGGACACACAATCGCTTTCCACACCAAATGACACCTTGTTCGTCAATCCAAAATTCTGATTCCTTGCCTATCTCCAGATTTTGAAAGATTGCCCATAATTCTCCATCTTCCTTTTGGGCTTCTTTTATTTTTGAAATAAGATCAGGCTCGATTTTCATTTTAGCCAAGTAACCGACAGACTTCCCAACTTGAATACCAATTCCCATTTTAACTAGATCTGTAATAATCTCAGGCTGAATAGTGAGACTCTCATAATTCCAGAACTTTTCCTGCTTAATGCATCTGCCACCACATTCGCCTTGCCGGGATGATATTGAATGTTGAAATCATAGTCTTTCAGAAGTTCCAACCATATTCTTTGTCTCATATTGATCTCTTTCTGAGTAAAAATATACTTAAGACTTTTATGATCAGTGAAAATGTCACATGTTTCTCCATATAAGTAATGCCTCCAGATCTTAAGAGCGAAAACTATAGCTGCTAATTCCAGATCATGTGTTGGATAGTTAACTTCACAGGGCTTAAGTTGTCGTGAGGCATATGCAATAACTTTCCCGTGTTGCATGAGAACACACCCCAGGCCTTTCTTTGAGGCGTCACTATAAACTTGGTAACCTCCAGAACCTGATGGAAGAGTGAGTATAGGAGCAGATACAAGTCGATTCTTTAATTCTTGAAAGCTCTTTTTCCGCTCATCGTTCCAAGTATATTTTACCCCTTTTCTTAGAAGTTGCGTAAGAGGCAAAGCAATTATAGAAAATCCTTCAACAAAACGCCGGTAATAGCCTGCTAGACCAAGGAAGCTTCGAATTTCAGTAACTGACGTAGGTCTAGGCCATTTGGTAATAGCTTCGACTTTTGCGGGGTCCATCATTATACCATTTGCGGATACAACATGACCTAAAAATGCAACTTTGTTTAACCAAAAGTCACACTTGGAAAACTTCGCATACAGTTTCTTCTGTCTCAGAGTCTCCAGAACTGCTCTTAGATGCGTTTCGTGTTCTTCTTGTTTTTAGAGTAAACTAGAATATCGTCGATAAAAACTATGAAGAATTTATCTAGGAATTTATGAAAGACGCGATTCATTAGATCCATAAATACGGCTGGAGCATCAGTTAGCCCAAATGGTATAACTAGAAATTCATAATGGCCGTATCGAGTTCAAAAAGCGGTTTTAGAAACATCAGAATCTTTGATTTTTAGTTGGTGATAACCGGATCTTAGATCAATTTTCGAGAATAATTTGGCTCCTTGAAGTTGGTCAAAAAGATCATCGATTCGAGGTAAAGGATAACGATTTCGGATTGTAATTTTGTTTAATTTCGATAATCTATGCACAATCTTATAGTCCCGTCATTTTTCTTCACGAATAAGACCGGTGCACCCCAGGGCGAGACACTTGGTCGGATGAATCCTAGATTCATCAACTTTTGCAATTGTTCCTTGAGTTCTTTCAATTCTAGGGGAGCCATACGATATGGTGCTTTGGAAATTGGTTCGGCTCCAGGAACAAGATCAATGGTAAACTCCACTTTACGATCTGGCGGAAGTCCAGGTAATTCTTTTGGAAATACGTTTGGATACTCACAGACAATCGGATGGCTATCAATGGTTGGTTCTTCAGACGAAATAGATTTAATAGATGCCAAAAATCCTACACAACCATGCGATAGAAATTTTCGGGCTTTGAGAGCAGAGATAATTTTAAGGACTTTTCGAGGTTGAGTACCCTGATAAACGAGTTCGGGAGATTGAGGGTCTTCGAAAATTACACGCCGGGTTCGACATTCGATAATGGCTTTGTGTTTAGAAAGCCAATCCAGTCCTAATATGACGTCAAAATCTTCCATTTTCATGGGGAATAGATCAGCTTTATGTACAAGAGATTTAACTTTTATAGGACAGTCTTTAAAGACATGAGAAATCGCGACAGAATGCCCCATCGGTGTTGCAATAGTAAAAGGGTTTTCTAATAACGTAGGTTTAGTCATGAGATTTTTAATAACAGACTGTGAGATTATAGAATGAGTTACTCCCGTATCAAATAAAACTTCAACATCATGTAAGCCCAAACGAAGAGTGCCAGAAACTGTACCTGGTGCATTTAAAGTGTCTGTGGCATTATCTGTGGAATTCAAAGTAAATACTTGCCCTCCAGCATTGGGTCGAGCTACATTCCCAACATTGGTTCGTTTAGGGTCAGGTTTTGGACAATCTTTAAGCATGTGATCAGTCTCTCCACATCTAAAGCAAGTTCCTAATGCTCTTCGACATACGCCTTGGTGATGTTTACCACATATTTTGCAAATGGGGATTTGGTTTTGGTTTTGATTAATTTGACGATTGATAGAGGGATTCCTGTTAGGAGTTGGGTAACGTTGGGGTTGTTGATAAACAGGAGTAAAAGTTTGGTTCCTTGGTTGCCATTGATTAATTTGGTGGTTATTGTTACGTTTGAATTGATTTCTTCGATCTCCGGTGTAGTGGTTTTGGGTGGACGATTGTCCAGTAGGCATGTTGTTGTCATCTCGGTTTCTCTTGCGGTTTTCTTCAGATTTAGCCAACCTCTTATTTTCAATTTCTAGTGTTTTTACCGAATCTGCAACCTCTGTAATGTTGCTGAACTTTTGTGTAATTAACCATCTTCTGTTCTTTTGACAAACTACCCATTTAATCTTTTATGCCTGAACTTTTGCGGTTCCAGCAGCGGGTCCAAGAAAACTAGCCAGTCTACAGAATCTAGCCATGAATTCTGACCATGGTTCGTTATCACGCTGTTCGATAGATGCATATTCTCGGGCATATTCGTTTTTCTCTACTTCGGAGAAATACTGCTTGAAAAAGATTGTGCGAAAACCAGTCCAAGGAAGAGTAGCAGCATAGTCATTTCCCCCATTAGCAAGTTTAATTCCTTCCCACCATATATGAGCGTCATCTTCCAATTTGTATGATGCCAACCTTGTTTTAAAGATATCATCTACTCCCAGAACTTCAAATATCTTTTCTATGTGTGCTATCCAGTTGCTAGCATCCACTGGTGTAGCCGCATTGCTAAATGTTCTTGGTTTTTGCTTTTTGAATCTCTCGCTCCAAATATGAATCCCTTCGGACTGTTTAACATCGTTGTTTTCTACTTTGTCATTTGTAGGTGGAGACGGAGTAGGCGTAAGATGTGGAGGAGAAGGTGGTGGAGGAATGGTATTATTAACCGGTGCATGTATATGTTGGTCTACAGTTTGTAAAATATTAGGCAGTATTCTTTTGAAAGCACGCTGCACCGCGTCATCAAACTTACGCCGTTTAGAGTGACTTAATTTCCGACGAGTGGGTCTTAAATGAGGCTTCTGGAAAGAAAGAAGATATAAGAATATTGATATTGAAAAGACCAAGATTAGATTTCCTATCATAGTATCTACCCATAAACTCACAGGTTTGTTTTTAGTTTAAGTTTTCTTCAGGAAAGAGCCGTAGCTTTGATACCATAACTATAACACCCAACCCGGCTATGGGCTGACGTGTCACTATTTCAGAATCATATACAAAAGACATATTTTTATATAACAACTGAACTTTGTTACAAAATTATTCCTAGCGATTTATTTCATACATTATTAAACATTAATAACATGCTTCCATCTTATTTATTTATCTCTCTTCACACAGTCCCTTCATCCTTGATAACCTGCTGAAAGAAAAGAAATGCAAGGAAGCAAAATGCCACGAGCGGATAATAATAATAATAAAAAAAATATAATAATTATAATTACTTGACATAATTAATCTTATTATTATATACGAAATACCCATTGAGCCCGATACATAATATAACAGAACAGGAGGAACCGGGTAGCTAGTCCAGAACCTATGTGCGATGGTGTATGGGCATACATACAAACCATTCACCAGAAATAATATTATCCTAGGATCGATCCATACGCTACGAAACATATAACCGGTACTCCGTAGAGTTTAAATTAAATAGGCGAGACGCTGTGATTTAGGCTCACCGTCACAGTCGGTGCCACACCATTAACGAACAACATTCAATGTGTCAGGCCAATCCTATTTTATATCGGAATGCGATAATGAATTCGATTTATATTAAAATAATATCCCATGTTATATGGCTTTGAATTTTGTATTCAAAGTCAAACGGATGAGAAATGATAAATTTCCGAATAAGAATATGACACGAGCTAATATAAATCATGATGTGGAATAATAGTTTGAAATGAAAGATAAATGAACGAAGCTAAAAGCCTATACTATACAAATAGTAAAGAAAGATATCCGCACCTTTATCGTGATATTCCAAATAAATACTCGTTTACGAACGTTTGTAAAAACCTATACATATTTGGTGGGATTTTAATTAGAATAATTATTCTTTGCTAATGAGTATAAAAATATGATCAAAATATCTATTCACATAAGTAAAAGTTTCCCATTAACTTGTATGTAGATAGTTATTTATTCGTAACCTTTTTCTTTTTTCTTTTTAATTTATCTAAAGTAATTTTCGTTATATGCATGCATTTGTTTCTAAGGTGTTAATAATAATTTAAAGTAAAACAAATTTATCATTTGAAAACATTAAAATCAAACAAATTTAATGGTTGATTTTCATTTAATAATTTTCCACTAACCTACTTAAACTAGTTCTCTATTTATTTATTTATTTGTATATTAAATCAACAATTTGCCCATCACCATCTTTGTTCCTAAACAGTTAGTCAGAAACTTCATCGATTATATTTTTAATATATACACAAGTTATCATAAACAGAGGTAATATGAGTGCTCATTATTTTTATACCTTTCTGAAGTAAAACGAACTTAATATATGCTACGAAGCTATGCCGGAAAACAGATTCCTTCCGTTTATGATTTGCCGGAAAGTTGTTTTAGTTTGTTTGACAAAAAGGATTTATGGAAGTGGTTAGCGCTAACTAGGAGACTATTGAAAGAGATGTGAACAGAATTTTGGTTTGTGATTTTTGGTGGTACGTTACGATGTTGCCGGAAATTATTTCGGGTCGGAGAAACAATGAGCGGAGATGATAAAAGCGGTGGGGTGGACGGTGGTCATGGTTATTGGTTTAGAGTTAAGAAAGTTTGAAATTATACATGTATTTTGATGGATTATATTTCAAGATATATTCTAAGGTGTTATATATCCATGTCTTTCTTTTTACTTTGTAGAGAAGGAAAACAATTTGAGATAAAATATGCATACTTTGAGATAAAGATGCATGCTCATGACTCATTGTACTTTGTAACTCCATCTTGTAATTATCTACTATTTTTTAAAAATATTTTTTTTTCTTCTCGTATGTGCATGATAGTTGTTTATTTATTTATTAGTTTTATTTAATTTGTTTACTAGTGTTATTATAATTTTTGCTACGCTTTTTATCTATTTACCATAATTATTTAGTGAACACCCTAAATGATGCATATGCCAACTATTAGTTACATTTTGTCAAAGGATCTCCGTTATATTATTATTATTATTATTATTTTTATTATTATTATTATTATTATTATAGGTATTTCAGTATACATCCATACATAACTGACCATTTAGCATACAAAACTAAGTCAATCATAATCAGTTCTCCAATAGAGTCACATAGCCTAGGGGGATATTGTTTCTGAATAGGGGCTATATAACTCGGGGAGCCTTTGAATTGTGTGTGTATGGTAGTGGTACAAATCCCGGGAATGACAGGCGTTCCCGCTGAGATTGTGAAACAAAAAACTATGTTTGTATTTAACGAGTCTTATAAAATTATTTTATCGAGTCAGCGTTTCACCAATACATAGTTGACGTATTTTCCAACCATTGCAGGTAATTAAGCACTGATAGCAATAGACAAGGATTAGGAGTCATGAAAATAGAAAATCGCTCAAGATAGCTCAATTTTGAATATAATCCTTGTAAAATAATAAAACAATATTTTTAACCGAATACTGGGTTGTTTAACTCCCGAGTAAAATTTCAATGTAAATTAATATTTTATATAAAAGTCTTCCGCTAAAATAAACCCGCTACTCTGATATATTTACAAAACAGGTACCAACCAGGTGTCAAGCTCCTAGGCCCTGGATTGGGGTGTGACAGGTTAGTATCAGAGCCATCGGTTTCAACGAATTAAGTATTAACATATTAGTACCTAAGCTTTAACCATTTATTTGATAAGTAGGGATAAGCAAAGATTAGTAGTCTACCTATCCCTAATTATAAATCTGTGTAGATGTCGTATACAAACTACTACAGGCAAAGGCGTCGGGTAGCAAGACGACCTAAACTTGCACCTGAACAGGAGCCATCTAATATGGCCAGCAATAACTGTAATTTTGGTCACAAGCAACCGACCGATCTGATAAATCTAGCTGATCCGACAAATCAGATAGGACCGACTGTCCGATGAATCTGATAAATCCGGCTGATCTGGCAAATCCACTAAATCTGATAAATCTGATAGATCAAATAGATCCTTATTTGTCTTAAGGAAGCCAACCGATATACACACCTGGTAGCCCACAAAGGCCTATAGAAATATCTAGCGATACTTCTGAAGGCATTCCGCAGAATTTTCTGACTGATAATTCGACCTACCATCTTTCTAGGGATATGGAGGTTCAAAGCAGAATAAAACAAGAATACAGCACAGATTCATCCAGTTGTACGGACTATCACTCTAACCAAAGTATGTGGCACTTCGGGTCGCCATCACTTGGTTATCAAAATCCGCACACTGTAGCAAGACCGAGTCATGGACCAACCTATTCGTGTGTTATGTGATAACACTTATAACCAATTCAGGTCCTAAATCCTTTTGACGATTTATTGTTTTGTTTTTATCACTTTCTATGATTTGGGGCTGAATTTGTTAATAATCACACTATTGGGTTTTTAACTCACAAATTGGGTATCCTTGATTTGAAACGAGTATAGTATTGCAATCCCTTGTTCATAAATTGTTTTAGTTGTTGGTTCGAAGTAACATTTAAGTTATTAGGGGCTGATGCTAAAGGATTTTATATGAAAGAGGGCCTCTGGTCGGTTAACCCTTCTCAGAACGCCATTTCAACAAAACAACCCGTTATTGTGTTGTTGAACTGTAAGATGATAATTAAAGTTAGATAGCGGGTCGAGTTGTTGTTAAATGGTTGAATTAGGTCTTTGGGTACTTAGAATCATTTTTGGAAATCTCTTAGGCTATTAATAGATGAATGGTTTGCGGGTTGTACGGGATAGAACTGTACCAACTTCTGTTGGGAGTTATTGACCCATTTGGCCCGTTTAACTATTTAAAAGTATCATAAACCTATAGAATGGAGTATTCATATATATATATATATATATATACATATATATATATATTGATGTGCTAAAAGTAGTCTAATAAGAACACGCTAATCTAGACACTAAGTAATAAATTCTAGGCTCTTAACTAAACTAAAACTACTAACCGGCAAGTGAACCGATCGACTCTAGTACAGTTAAGTAAGTCCGGAATTGAACCCACGAGACTCTTTTAATTACGTTAACTAGCTAAATTAGACTCAACTACAAAACACGACTTATTATTTATATTTGTTTTGGGGGTTTTTATATAAAATACTAATTTAATACTATTATTAAAAACAGGAACAAATGGAGGAAAATGGTATCTTCATTAGCACCTTGTAAATTGAACGTTCTGAGCACAAGGGTGAGACGGTTAATGTGCGCTGGTGCGTCCTCGTCGTCATGGCCATGGAATAAGTTACTCTTGATGAGATTGGTTATGACAAAAGAGGGAATCTGCCAGGAATTGGGGTTATCGATTACGGGGGTGATGATGGGCGAGTGGTCTCCGTTGAAACCCTCGAAGGCTTGTTGGTAAACGGTTCGGTTGTCGGCCATTTGAATATCGGGAATGGTTCTAGGACTCGACGGCGGTGAACTGTGTGGTGATGACTTAGGTGATGACGAACTGGTTTCAGACTTTAACGAAGGTGGTCATTGCGAACGAATACGTGGCATAAACCTAAAAACACACAAGACCAACTGAGTAGACTCTATGTAAATACGAAAATAAAGTCTAAGAATAAATAAAAGAAACTAGACTTAAAATTTTACTAAAATTAATTAGACTCCTACGACTCAAAGACAAAACAAAACAAAACAAGTAGCACGTATGTAGCAGATAAATCTAATCAAAGCTAATAACGCAATCGCCAAAAGTCCTCGGCAACGGCGCCAAAAAACTTGATGTGCTAAAAGTAGTCTAATAAAAACACGCTAATCTAAACACTAAGTAATAAATTCAAGACTCTTAACTAAACTAAACTACTAACCGGCAAGCGAACCGATCGACTCTAGTACAGTTAAGTAAGTCTGGATATCGAACCCACGAGACTCTTTTAATTACGTTAACTAGCTAAATTAGACTCAACTACAAAACACGACTTATTATTTATATTTGTTTTGGGGGTTTTTATTAAAAATACTAATTTAATACTATTATTAAAAACCAATTAAGGAAACAAGTAATTTAAACGAAAACAAAGTTTGTTATGAAAATAAGATGATGATGAGAAAACTACCTAGGCTAGACACCCCTAAATTTCAGTAATGAATTTACTCGGGAAAATATTTAGTTATGGACTGGGATTGTAAAATAGACACTTAAAAGAATACTCGAATAGGACCCCTGACCCTTCTCAAGAGAAACCTATGGATTTATAACAAGTTTTAACGCACACCAGTATTAAAAATCAAGTTCGCTTACGGTCACCCAATTGTTTATAATTTAGTTCCTTTATACGAAATCCTACCTTACAGCGTGGAAATCAAAGGCAGTTTAATATATCAAATTGGTTCAATAGACAATAATTAAATAATCAAACCTAGACGGACTCCTTACGAAGAACTAAATCTAGCAAGATCAAATAATAAAGATCTATCGATAACCTAGCACTTTACAGTTATTTAGGTTAGCAGCACACTTAGGTTTATTTAATTAATAATTATTATTCCTATGATCTTAGTGCACATCAATCATAAAATAATAAAAAACACAAAGTAATTGACCTAATAGCAACCTATCATAATGACAAACAATATTCTAGGCAGCTATAGAATAATAACAATTAATCAAACAATCCTAAATATCCATACGCATCAATTTAATATAAGTAAACCTTTTACTAAACCATAAAAACCATAATGCGAATAAATCCCAAATCAAAACACAACGTCAAATTAGGTTCATCATAAGCCTAGGCAGTCTATAAAGTTTAGCCTAGCATCTTTAAATCGAACAAAACAATAATAGACGAAATCATGGCGAAAATAAATAACAACGGAAGAATAAAGGCGATAAAACCCGGAGTCTTCGTTCTTGACTATTAAGCACTTCGCCGGCTGATTCCTCGACTCCAAAGCTGCCGAAAACTGATCTCGGACGCCTCAGAACTCACCAAAATCGTCTAAAACTTCAGGGTATCATTAATGGTGAGTTGGGGTCTTCATATAGGCAACAGGGGTCCAAAATTAGGTTAAGACAGTTAACGAATGGAAGGATCTGGAAACTGGGAACCACCACCACCACGCCGCACTGCACGGCGCGCTTCCCTTCCCCCTTCGCGCGGTGCTCCGGCCCAAGGGGGGTCTGGTCCATCTTGCTGGTCCGGTTCACTCCTGGTTCGGTCCGGTTCGTTTCCTGACGCGTCGGTTCTCCGGTTCGGCTTGTTTTTGCTCATTTTTCGCCCTCTTTTCACCGGAATTAAAACCCGAAACCTAAAACATAAAACTAAGTTAGTAGTATACAAATCTTACGAGAAATCGAACATAATTAATAAAATAATAAATAAATTATACACGGGATTAAGTACATTAAACCTTATATCATATATATATATATATATATATATATATATATATATATATATATATATATATAGGGAGAGGATCAAAAGAAAACTCATATTTAGGGAGAGAACTTAAAAACTCCTAAAGAATTATTTTTAATTAAATATAAAAAAATATTTTCAAATTTCCGGTTTTGCTATTATTCTTATATTTTGGTCCCCTTCACTCGAAAAAAATAAAAAAATTAAAAAAAAAACCGCTGTAAAAAATTACTGTGCGAAACCGTTATATTACACAAGTGTATTACTATGTATTTTTTAAGTTCAATAGTGTTTAGTTGTATATATTCAATATTTGTGTATTGTATATGTGTAGTTGTGTTGTATTATATGGAAAAAAAATAATAATAAAATAAAAGTCGATGTAGTGCACATGTGCGTTAATGTTGTATTACACATATGTACTAATGTGTAATCGATGTGCGTATTAGTCTTATATTGCATATATACAATAGTGTGTATCAAATATGTGTAATAGTGTTGTATACTATGCAATACAAACACTTTTGCATACATGCAACGCACACCATTACACACGTGCACTACACCGACGAGGTTACCGAAAAGGTTTTTTTTTTTGGAACCAATAACAAAATATAAGAATAATGGAAAAAACAGATACTTCAAAAAAAATTTTTAAAAAAAGTTAAAAATAGTTTTTAAGAGTTTTTAAGTTTTCTCTTTAAGAGGAGTTTTCGCTGGATCCCACCTCTATATATATATATATTATTACTGGGTGGCAAGTCTTGATTGGTGTGTGTTGCTTGACGGTTATTTTGCTTGTCTATAGAATTGATTGGCACATAGGTGAGTTTCATGAAGCCTCCTTTTAAATATTTTTATGTTTTGGGCTAACATGCACACCTTATTACGTTATTACCCGTTTAAACTGTTTGGATGATGTTGCATAAACTTTACTATGTTTGTATTTTTTTACTTATATATATATATATATATATATATTATATGCTTGAGGATTTTATTTAGTTGATGTTTGACTAACTTGCATGTGTGTGCACCCACTTATGTGAATGCTTTGTTAAGCCATGACTGGGTCAAATAGAGGATAAAAATTCCTTATTCCTCTTTTGTGGGTTAAGGTGAGAAGTCCCCTAACAATTTAACTATCCTTGGGGCAAGAGGATAAATTACTTTAGTCCTTGACTAAGTGTTTAGAGACTTGAGGTGAGGAGGCCCGTGCTCCCTTGACTAAGGAAAAGATTATTTTGTGTAATTTTTATGAAACTCGTATATTTAATTAAATTAATCAATTCATGATAAATGTTGTTTGTGAAAACATGAACTCACTCAGCCTAAGCTGATTTTGTGTGCATGCTAAATTGATTTCAGGTTGAGGAGACTTTGTACAACGCTTAGACGTGCTCAAGGCTACTCGGAATTGAGGATGATGTTTCTAGTCGAAGACCATACTCATTTAATTGGATTTTTAACATTATTTATAGAATACTAGTTATAGATTACGACATTTTATATCAAGTGAGTTTTATGACATGCAATTTATTTATCATGATTTAAATCTTTCAGCTGTGTAGACTTAGGTTTTGGAGTAAATAAAAGTACAATTTGTTTCAAACTTATTTTATTTAAATACTTCCCGCTTTAGGGAATTTGACTTGTGAAAGACTTCTGCTGTTTATGTTTTTGAGGTTAAATAAACGTGTTAATTTTTTTTCGGAAACTTTTATGGTATGATGTTCCAACTGTTTGACACCCGGATTATGGGGTCTTACAAGTTGGCATCAGAGCCATTGTTCGAGAGATTCAGGCGTTTCTTAATGCTTAGACTAGAAATGCTAACTACGTGTAACTAACTACATGCTAAGAGGTAACCATTATGCTTTAGTATATGTTAGGATGTCTTTTTATTTAATTGCTTGATGTGTTGGATGGAATACTAATGTAGTCATAAACATGCTTAGTTTCTTAATGTGCCAGATAGAATATTAATGTAGTCATAAACAAGAAGTGCTTAGAATGGGCAAGTAAAGTAAACAACTAATAACACTTGATCAATGTTATTAGCACTTTACCCTTATTTTCCATGTTCTAAATGCAACTTGTGGTTGATTATGTGAAGATTCTGTCTTCGTAGGGTTACCATACGCCTAGTTAGTGTTTAGTTTAAGAAGGTAATGCCGGGAGTTGTGGTGGTGGTCGTACACCATGGACTAGAGTTGTTAAGGAGGATTCACCGGCATTGGAGGATGATGAACATGAATAATTGATTTTGTCTTTGCGCAAGGCGGTTGCGGCTTATGTTTATTGGGTTGTGAATGATTGAATGCATTAAATGACTATTGAGGTTGTGAAAGTGTTGGATGTGTTTGCTAGGAACTAGGATACTGTAGGTGGTAGGAGAGTGAGGAGGACTTAAGATGAACTTGGGATGATTTTATCTAGTCATGAGGATAAAGGTTATGTTGGCAGGTTCGACGCTAGTGGATGCTCCTATGGTGATTTTAGTAAGCGTAATTGTTGGGTCGTATTTTTGTGGTTTATGCTTGTAATTTGTGGTTTTAATTTTGGGCTATTTTGGGCTTTTGTATGTAAACCGAGATCTGTTGATCTCGGTGGGCTTTAGTTCTGGTTGGGCCTAGTTGGTAGGTTATATATAGAACATATGTTAACGGTTGTAGGGTTGTTCGTTTTGTTAGTGGAAGTTATTAAGGTCTTAAGCACCTGACGTATAATATACGTGTGTTCTGAAGCCTCTTTATCGTGTTTGGTGTGTTTCTCTGTTTGTTTTACGTGTGTTATTGTGTGTTGCATAGAATCGGCTTGGGATTAGATTCCGCCTAATCATCAAGTATATTGATATCACATTGAAAGATCCATCAAGGGACTTACAATTGGTATTAGAGCCTATAGACCTATTCTAGGCTCGGTTATTGGTGATATCAGGAATTCTATTTTTGATTTACGGGGTGTTATCCGGTTGAAGATTTCTGGAGCTTGAAGAAGGTTGTTCTTCATGTTCTTTGGCTGGTGAAGGTTTAGTTCAGAATAGATTTTGGTATATCTCACATTTAATTTGAATCCCATCTTTCTCGGGATTTGGTTAAATATTCAAGATTTACCATATCTTTAACCATTATTAGTTCTCGGATTGATTTTGAAGTTCTCGGGAAAAATCTCAAGTTTCACTACCAACATTCAAGGTTTTCGGGCTGGTTGAATTCGTAGTTCTCGGGTCAAAATCGTCGTTCTCGGGCAACCCTGTGTGTGTTATCGGATTATGTTGACAATTCTCGGTTAACTCTCTGAGTTCTCGGAAGAATCTTGCTGTTTTCGGTCATCTTCTCAAGTTGTCGGTTAAGAACATTATGGATCAATCTGATGCTTTTACGTCCTCCAATGCCACTCATCATCAAGAACTTGACTCCATCATGGGGACCACCACTTGTGTACCACGACTATTGAAATCTGAAGGGTTTGCTGAATGGAAATTTAGATTTGAGAAGTACATGAAAGCAAAAGATGCAAAACTGTGGAGAAGCACAGTTAGAGGTCCTTACGTTATTACCTATTAGAGAGAAGGTTCTCTAGAAGTTGAAACCAAACCAGTTGAGTCATATACAGATGCTAATTTTGACATTGTGGAACAAGATGAGAAGGCTCTGGCTACATTGACCATGACACTTTCACCTGAAATTACCTTGGGATTTACAGAACCAAACTCTACCAAAGCACTCTGGGAGGCCCTCATTGAAGTATTTGGGAGAGTCCCTTGAGAAACAGCTTCACCGATTCATCTAGTTGATCACGGAGATTAGGTCTGCAAATATAAACCTCACATATGATGAGATCAATAACAAGCTGGTCAACTCACTGCCTTAGAGCTGGGATTTGAATATGGCTAGTTCCAGTACAGGTGAGCGTGGTTTGGTGGCTCAGAATTTTACTTGGGAGGATCAAATGGCAGCAATAAACTTAAGTGACCAAGTTGCAAATTTTGCTAAGCCGGATGTTGAAGAAGAGGAGAATGAGGTTGAAGAGCAAGTCAGGGATCTTCAGCATGCCTTCATGGCTTTCACCTCCACTAAACAAACTGAGGTAAGTACTGTACTATGTTCTCAATCATGCATTGATAAAGTAGGACTGTATAAAATACATAACAGTAACCTAATGAGAGAAATGGAAAATGTCAAATATGAAAACTCAACACTCAAGAAACTTGAAAAAGCATTAAATGACAAAATAGAGGCATAAAAACAGGACTTTTCAAAATTGCAATCTGACTTCAGCATAAAGTGCTGTCACCATCTAGATGCTAAAAAGGAAATAGCTGAACTAACTGCCGAGTTAGAAGCATCGAGATTGGAGATAGTTAAACTAACAAACAAATTCGAAAATGCTGAGTTCAATTTCAAAAAAATTGATGTTTCTAGTTCTGTTGTGGAATCAATGATAGAGAAACAGTTGAAGTGGAAAGAGAATAAAGGTGTAGGTCTAGGTTATAACATGGTACCACCCCCTTATATTATTAACTACACTAGTCTTCTTCGTATTAAAGAAGAGGAATAAAAGGAGAAAAGTTTGCAGTATGGTAAGTCAACTACAACTGGTAAGGTAAGGTTGATACAGACTCGACAACTGAATCAACCTCAGGGGTGAACGATTCTAATGTGTCTAGCTCGTGTGCAGATGAAGTACTAATTGAGGACTGGACTGATGAAGATGATGAATCACCGACTGACTCTGCTGTTTCTTTAAATTTGCCTGTTTTGTCTGTTTTGAATAATAATACAACTGATATGTGTGTGGGCTCTGTTTTTAAAAGCAAAGACAATCGTTTGGTTAAATTTTCCAAAACTTCAAAAGTCAGCGATCTGTCCTTAAATAAATGTGGTGAACTTAAAAATCAAAATAAACATTTGTCACCTAAGTTTGTGAAAGAAAAGGATTCTTGTAACGATAAATGTGAAGTTTTTAACGATAAATCCAGAGATGGAAAAACAAGCTCACATAAGAGAAAAAAGACCGGGAATCGGCCACAATGATTTTTATGTTAACAGACAAACTTGTTTCAACTGTGGCATTCCTGGTCACATTGCTAGAAATTTTTCTCGTCTCCCGTACATTCCATATTATAGACGCCATCATAGGACCATGTCTCATAATGCCTACAAAAGTTTTCATTCAAATAATTCAAGGCATTATGAAACAAGGCGCTTTGAAAGCAATTGGAGAAGAGTCATGGCTGATAGATCAAGTTTTCATTAGACCAAGCCCATTGTGTCCCAAAAGCGGAAAGAAAACACGGTCTCGGTTCCTAGACCAAAGCGAGTGTCTAAACCGAGAAAAAATAACAGGGTAAAGTCAAACGTGTCTTCAATCCGCAAACCAGAGACCAAGTCAACCACCTGTATAAATCACAAAGTTTTAAAGCTAAAATACGAGTGGTTGCCTAAGTTCCCGGTAACAAAGTCCTCATCATCGGCCAAATCCATTTTTGATAGCAATGATGATATGACATGGCAGCCCATAACACGGTTAACCAAGTTAGGTTTACCCGGAACTACTATGGACTGGGTACCCAAAACTAACTAATCTCGTACATTATGCAGGAACAGCCATGGAGGCATGTTATCAGACCATGGTTTGTTGATAGTGGCTGTTCCAGGCACATGACGGGGGACATATCTCAGCAAAGTGACATTCAAATTTTTAATGGCGGATATGTTTCCTTTGCGGGAAGAGAGAAAGGGAAGATTACTCAAAAGGGTACCATGAGTAATGGGGTTCTAAAATTCGAAAATGTTAACTATGTTCCATAGTTAAAGCACAGTCTGCTCAGCATGTCACAAATTTGTGATAAGGGCTTTTCTACTCACTTTACCAAAAAGGAATGCTTGATTCTAAAGCTTGGTATTGTCATACCAAAAGAGTGGGTACTGGTCAGATCTCAGAGGAAAGATAATGCCTACCTGATTGATATGAACAAGAACGTTCCTGACGAAATTACATGTTTGTTTTCAAAAATGTCGAAACATAATGCCATGTGCATCGTCGCCTTGGTCATGCAAATGTCAAAAACCTGAATCGTCTTGTGAAGAACAACATTGTACGTGGGTTACCAGTTAAAGACTTCGTGACTATAGAGAAGTGTGTGGCCTGCACATTAGGCAAGCATCATCGGAAATCATACAAGCCAAAGCCAATAAACACCATTTCCAGTGTCTTTCAGTTGCTTCACATGGACTTGTTCGATCCAGTTGATGTCTTGAGTCTATCTCGTAGTAATCACTGTCTGGCCATCAGCGACGACTACTCTCGTTTTACTTGGGTATTTTTCTTATCAAATAAAGGTGAGACAGCTGACTTGATCAAGAAGTTTGTGGTACTTATGGAAAATCAATTGAACTTGAAGCTCAAGGGAATTCGTTGTGACAATGGCACGGAATTCAAGAATTCCACTCTGAACTATTTTTGTGCCGAAAGGGGAATACTTCGTCAGTATAGTTCTGCTCGTACTCCTCAGCAAAATGGTGTTACTGAAAGATGAAATCGCACTTTGATCGAAGCCGCAAGAACAATGTTATGTGATTCAAAGTTGCCACTCTTCTTCTGGGCTGAAGCGATCAACACTGCCTGTTATGTTCAAAATCGGGTGTTGATCAACAAATCTTATATGAAGACTCCCTATGAAATTTCTTATGGTCACAAGCCCACTGTCGCACACTTTTGAGCATTTGGGTGTCCGTGCAGTTTGTTGAATCTTGAATCGACTCCTAAGTTTGAAGCCAAAGCAGATGATTATTACTTTGTTGGCCATGCTGGTCGAACTGCCTATAGAGTTTACAACAAGGCATCGAAACAAATTGTCGAATCATATGATGTGCGGTGGTTAGAAGAAAATGAGACAGATGCCCGCTTGGGGCCTGACTGGTTATTTAACTATGACAAGCTGTTCAAGCCATTCAATCTGTTTCCTGTGATTGATCTAAATGACTCAGTGGGAAGAACTACTACTGTGGTCGATGATGAAGAAGATATTTCTGTTCACTCTCAAGAGCTCCCTATGCGGAGCGTGGAGTCGTCTGAACCTTCAGACACCATTCAGTCATCATCAGAAAATCTGGAAGAGAATGTCGTCGAGACTGCATCACCACAAGAACCCTCTACTGTAGAGACTTCACCAGTTGAGGGGGAGAGTGTCATTCGTCAGATTTTTGGTAGCACTTTATTCCCTGATGACATTCCAAATGAGTACATCGCCAGTACCTCGTACTCACACTGTACCGCAGCAACGGGATGGAAAAACCCCCTCTCTGAGGTCCTCAAAGATCCAACCAATTTACCTGCAAATTGTTCTGTTCCTGATCACTCTATTCCTTCTAGAATTCAACGGGATCACCCAATTGACAGTATCATTGGTCCCCTTGAAGCTGGCGTTTCAACCAGAAGTCAGACTGGAACGATCAACAATTGTCTGTATTCTTGCTTCATTTTACAAATTGAGCCCAAGTCAACTGACATGGCTGTGCAAGAACCAAGCTAGGTTGAAGCCATGCATGAGGAACTCAATCAGCTTGAAAAATTCAAGGTCTGTAGGTTGGTCGAGCTACCTGATGGGAAGAAGTCACTAGACACTAGATGGGTCTTTCGAAATAAACAAGATGATACTGGGTTTATTGTTAGAAACAAGGCAAGGCTTGTGGTTCGTGGGTTTAAGCAGGTTGAGGGTTTGGATTATACTGAGGTGTACCCTCTTGTGGCTCGTCTTGAGGGCATTCAGAATTTCTTGGCATATGCATCGTACATGGGTCTCACAGTCTATCAGATGAATGTCAAGACAACGTTTTTATACGGTGAGGTAAAGGAAGAAATTTATGTGGATCAGCCACCAGGTTTTATGGATTCCAAGTATCCGTCGTATGTTTATAAGCTGGAAAAGGCTCTCCACGGTCTTCATTAGGCTCCTCGGGCGTGGTATGCAACGTTGACCGCACATCTTCTAGAGCACTGATATAAGCGTGGAACCATTGATCAGACACTGTTCATAAAGACTGTTGGAAAGGATCTGATCCTGGTTCAGATTTATGTGGATGACATCATCTTCTGTTCTACCAGGACTGCTCTCTGTTATGAGTTTGAGGAGGTGATGAAGACAAGGTTTGAGATGAGCTCGTTGAGGGAGATGACAATGTTTTTTGGGTTTGCAAGTTCGTCAAAGCTCGACAGGCATTCTGCTATATCGAGGGAAATACTTTGAGGATATGTTGGCAAAATTTGAGTTTCAAGACTCCAAAAGTGCGGCGACTCCTATGACAGAAAGACCTCTTCTTTCTTCAGATCCTGATGGGAAATCCGTAGATCAAACGTACTATCGGTCGATGATCGGGTCCCTAATGTATCTCACCGCAAGTCGCCCTAACATCATGTTCGCAGTCTGTGAGTGTGCTCATTTCCAGGCTAATCCTAAATTCTCTCATTTGATGCTGTTAAACGAATTTTTAGATATATGAAAGGGTAACCGAAGCTCGGTCTTTGGTATCCCAAGAACTCAGAATTTGATTTTTTATGCTTTCTCTGACTGCAACTATGGAGGTGATGATATTGACAGGAAATTGATGTGTGCTGGATGTTAATTCTTGGGGGATTGGCTCATTTCTTGGCAATGCAAGAAACAAAAAACGGTGTCCACAAGCACTGCTAAAGCTGAATATGTTGCTGCTTCTGCTTGTTGTTCACAGGTCACATGGATGCAACATCAATTGCTACACTATAGTTTGGAATTTCTTGACACTCCTATTTTCTGTGATAATGATGCTGTGATTGCCATTGTTAAAAACCCATTTCAGCATTCTCAAACCAAGCACATTGATATCAAAATTCATTTTATTCGCGACTGTTACGACCAGAAGTTGATTCATCTTGAACAGGTCCACATTGATAATAATAATGTGGCGGACCTATTTACGAAACCGGTCATAACAGCTAGATTCAATGTGCTTGTAGGGTTTCTTAAGATGTTACGTTTTGAAGACTGAGTATTTTTGAGGTTAAATTTGTACATAAATAATTTTTTTTGTTATCAAAGTTTATGTACAAATTTAGGGGGAGAAAAAGAAAAATACAAAAAGAGTGTGTGTGCGTTTTTAATTTAAAAAATACAAAATGAATGTGTGTACGTTCTTAATTTAAAAAAATACAAAAAGAGTGTCTGTGCGTTCTTAATTTGAAACTTGTTTTGTTCTGTTGCTTAAAATTACGTCGGTTACTCAAGTTCAACGGACATATTGAATATGTTTGGTCCTGTCACACCCGGTCCATAGGCGGAAACAACCGGTGTGCGACTCATGAAAGGTTTTCGAGAGCGCGGTTAAGCAACAACTATATGATAAAATACATGAGGATTTCATTCATAATATAAGTTTTACAAAAATATCCATAAAAAGGTTTACATATAACATATTGAGATTTCACAGTTATGTCCTGCCGAAGGGAGATATAACCGTGAAAACTCCAAAATATAAAATCCTCATACATGAAATTTCCATAGTTAAACATAAAACCGTAGTGAGACACCGTGACATCTCCACGTAGCTAAATACATGAAAGACACGTAAAATAATTTAATCAGTATAAACTGAGTGAGTTCACAAGTTTTGTGACTCGATAAAATGCTTTATAATATGATTCTCATAACGTCATGAATGCAGTATCCATGACTTGCAGTGTAACGTGAATACATGAGTTCGTAACCATTCCTTGACTATATAGATACACCATAAAGCCCCACATAACATCCCACGAGTCCACGAGGGAATAAATAAATCAGAAAACTAAGCACCCGTCTTATAAAGTGGCGCGACCACTTACGAGTGGGTTGGTCAGACCAGTAGTACTACCCGTAGAGTTCCTCGGCTATAGTTGCCTATAGTTTATGGTTACAATATATACCGGGGACTTTATGTACCATGAGCGCGCCAAATATCTCATGTACACGCACATTGTAAATCAAGATATACACCATGATAAAACATATTTAAACACGTGTCCCTCGCCCCGAAAACAGTTTAAAACATAGTGAAAATAGTGAAAATAGGGGCTGTAAGACTCACCTTAAATGAGGAATAATGTTCCGTTATACTTGGTGAGTTTCCTGTATTATATCGTATACGTATGCACTTCATTACATAATATATAACTATTAATACTTAGCCCGATACATACTTATGAGGTGACGGTATATATGTATACTTTTTATACATTAGCGATACGGACGTTAGACAACGTCTTATACTTGTTATGTATATCCGTTATATCCTCATTATATATATATCCTCCGAGCATTAGGGAATGCTCGATACAAATTATTCGTCGGTAATCATGACGTTCGTGACATGCTTTAGCCTAATAGGTTTTGGAGCTCTCATCGTTAGTCCCCAGGTAGGTAACGGGCCCATCTATGATATATTCAGTTACCAGCCTAGACAGGACGTCCCGACTACCGGCACCTCCACCCTTCCAGTTACTCGCAATGTCCATCACAAAAACCCGTATTTTATATTTACACTTGTGGCACATATATAGGAATATATTTACACTACCGGCACCTCCACCCTTCCAGTTACACACAATACTTGAGCAGTCACCAACATGATAATACTTGCATTTGTCACACCACGGGTTTGACCCGTTATACGTCTTCCGTGGTTGATCCGTGGTCTGGGCGGCATACACTTTCACAGTTTATTGTTTCTTGACAGGGGGTTCTTTGGAACTTGACCCTTGATTACGAGAGGCCCAGCTCCTCTTGTGATTGTTATGGCGGCTGTTGCCGCGTTCGGAGAATGGTTGGCTTGCTTCCTTCTGAGTTGGCTTTCCTAGGGTGCCAGCTCGTACTGCATCTTCTGTCAGACTCAGACCTAGTTCAACAGCCTCGGCCATGGTCGCAGGCCTAGTGGCCGTGATTGGTCCCCTGATAACTGTTGCTAATCCTCAGATGTACCTTTCAACTCTCTTTTCTTCAGTGGTGGCCATATGAGGAACTATTCGGCATAGCTCGTGAAATCGCGTGTTATATGCTGTGATGTCGGCTCCCTTCATGGTGAGCGTCCAGAACTCATTTTCCAACTTCTGCATCTCAGTCCTTGGGCAATATTTCTTTTCCATCATCTCCTTTAACTCTTTCCAGGTCTTACCATAGGCCACGTCTCGGCCTAGGGTTTGTACTTGTAAATTCCACCACGATAGGGCTTCATCTTGAAACATACATGTCACGTACAACACTTTCTGTTTTTCTGTGCATCCACTGATTGCTATCACAGATTCTGTCTTCTCGATCCAACGGATAACTCCTATGGCTCCTTCCGTTCCCTTAAAGGACCACGGTTTGCATGTCATGAAAGTTTTGTAGGAACATCCTCGTTCCTCACCGCCAGTCTCTGGAGCTACATTTTCAGTGTTTGCGGAATTCCTTCGTTCTTGACTTGAGTCGCCCCTACTGGCTTCGTAGGCGGCTATCGCTTGTGCTATGACTTCTTGTAATTGCGCAGGTGTATTAGGTAAACTGTCGTTCCTTCTCCTTGGCATTTTCCTTCAAGTTGAGAATAAGAAGGATCGGTTAGTATTGGCATCACGCTTGTATGTAAGTAGTTGTAGGGTTCGATACTTATTACATTCACACCCATATATTTGCTTATAGTCATACTTATTAATCATATACTTGCATACATAGATTTTATTATTACATCTCATTATACCACATCGTATACTCATACTCATATATCATAAACATAACTTCATTACATCAAAAGAGTTGATTACATAAGTTTATGTTTAAGTCTACTACAAACTCCTACAACATACAAGCGTTTTGCCAAAAGATCGGATCGTAGTCCGTAATATATTACTTCCCATACATATGATTACTACCCGCTAATACTAGTCTATAGTCGCTTCATGGCATCGGTGGTGGCGGTGGTGGAAACACGTCTCCCAAAAAGGCTTGAATTGTCTTAACCTCATTCTCCAATTTCATCACCCTTCGTTCGGCGGCAGCGGCCCGCCTCGCTCCCACATCAGCTAAGTGCAATGCATCTCTTACCATATGCTCCAACTTTAGCACTCTCATCCTTGCGTCCGAGATCAAGTCATAGTGGTTATCAAGGCGGAGACTGGTCTCACAGGCCTTGCCTTTCACGCTCTCCATAAACACCTCGACCCTCTGCTCCCAATCCATGAGCCATTCATCAAGGGCCTTTCTCTCAGCCTCGGCGGCTGCTGCGGTCGGTGGTACGGGGACCTCTGTATCATCGGAGGTAGCACGCCCTTGGGGGCGTGAGGACTCGCCTACCTCATGTATAGTCCGGGGCACCTCATCGTCGGAGTCCGTGGCATACCTTTTCAGCCCGGCGGCTCGTATCTCCTCGGAGGGCACTGCAGCCAGCTCCTCCATCTCCTCAAGGTCGTCGTCGTCATAAGTTACCTTGTCGTCCTCATCGAGCCTAATTACCTCGGTAGGCTCGTCATCGGAGATCTCTATAGGATCATCAGGAATTGGAACAACGTCGCTCATATGGACACTGCTGCTATCAGTGTTAGAGTCAGAGTCGGAGTCGGAGTCAGTGATGGCTAGGCCATGATATGGATCATTGTTCGGGAAGGCCATCGCTGAAAGGATTAAGGTTTAATTAGTGATAATATCGCTTTTTTTTATTTCTATCCCTTATTTTGGTCATTCCTATACTAGACCATTAGTTGCGATAAAGGTGTCGTGAAGACACGTGCACTCTCGTGTAATGCAAGTTTTGAAAACATGTCATGCATGAAAAACGTTTGCATGAGGGAATCTAAGGGGTTATAGCCTAGACTCAGAGTTGAATCCTAGTTCGCTATAACCATGGCTCTGATACCAGTCTGTCACACCCGGTCCATAGGCGGAAACAACCGGTGTGCGACTCATGAAAGGTTTTCGAGAGCGCGGTTAAGCAACTACTATATGATAAAATACATGAGGATTTCATTCATAATATAAGTTTTACAAAAATATCCATAAAAAGGTTTACATATAACATATTGAGATTTCACAGTTATGTCCTGCCGAAGGGAGATATAACCGTGAAAACTCCAAAATATAAAATCCTCATACATGAAATTTCCATAGTTAAACATAAAACCGTAGTGAGACACCGTGACCTCTCCACGTAGCTAAATACCTGAAAGACACGTAAAATAATTTAATCAGTATAAACTGAGTGAGTTCACAAGTTTTGTGACTCGATAAAATGCTTTATAATATGATTCTCATAACGTCATGAATGCAGTATCCATGACTTGCAGTGTAACGTGAATACATGAGTTCGTAACCATTCCTTGACTATATAGATACACCATAAAGCCCCACATAACATCCCACGAGTCCACGAGGGAATAAATAAATCGGAAAACTAAGCACCCGTCTTATAAAGTGGCGCGACCACTTACGAGTGGGTTGGTCAGACCAGTAGTACTACCCGTAGAGTTCCTCGGCTATAGTTGCCTATAGTTTATGGTTACAATATATACCGGGGACTTTATGTACCATGAGCGCGCCAAATATCTCATGTACACGCACATTGTAAATCAAGATATACACCATGATAAAACATATTTAAACACGTGTCCCTCGCCCCGAAAACAGTTTAAAACATAGTGAAAATAGTGAAAATAGGGGTTGTGAGACTCACCTTAAATGAGGAATAATGTTCCGTTATACTTGGTGAGTTTCCTGTATTATATCGTATACGTATGCACTTCAGTACATAATATATAACTATTAATACTTAGCCCGATACATACTTATGAGGTGACGGTATATATGTATACTTTTTATACATTAGCGATACGGACGTTAGACAACGTCTTATACTTGTTATGTATATCCGTTATATCCTCTTTATATATATATCCTCCGAGCATTAGGGAATGCTCGATACAAATTTTTCGTCGGTAATCATGACGTTCGTGACATGCTTTAGCCTAATAGGTTTTGGAGCTCTCATCGTTAGTCCCCAGGTAGGTAACGGGCCCATCTATGATATATTCAGTTACCAGCCTAGATAGGACGTCCCGACTACCGGCACCTCCACCCTTCCAGTTACTCGCAATGTCCATCACAAAAACCCGTATTTTATATTTACACTTGTGGCACATATATAGGAATATATGTGTATTAATTGTATATATCATTTCTTCATGTATATGATAAGTATTATTAGTATTTTCGTCTTCGTAACATTTAGTTATCTTTTACTTTTATAACTCTTATACACATCCTTTGTTTTTATAACATTATACATGGGTATTTTCATTTGCGTATATAGGAATATACGTGTACCTTGGATTTTTACCCGTACCATTGTCGTTATATTTATTTCCATGTTTTGGTGCAAGGGTTGCACTTTATGTTTAAGGTTCACTTTCATTTATACTTTCATTTTTTATTACTAGTGTTCCTATTATTATTATTATTATTATTATTATTACTATTATTTTTACTTTTATGACAAACTCGATACGGTTTTTAATACGTTAGTTATACCCTTTTTAAAGTTTAACATAACCAAAATTCCATCTTTACATTTATATCATCTTGTTTATTTAAAAGTGGGTTTTACTACTCAAGATCATTTTTACCTTAACTAGGTGTTCTATTAACCTTAATCTTCCTTAAACACCCTTTAAATCCTTTATATCTTTTACTTAACATGATTTATCCTTAATTATATGTCATTTCAACACACTTCAAGTTTATGTTTATGTCTAATCACCTCATTATGTATACGTATCTTAGGCTTAGTCCATGTTTTTCTACTAAACATTTTATGGCATTAGTACCTTGGGAATGTCGGTTTTTGAGCGATTTAAGACGAGATCCAAGTTCCTTGACGTTAACCACGATGTTAAGAGTCTACATTATGTTCAAATAACATGAAATAGGTGGATTAGGGTCAAGTAAAATGATGAGACCGTGGCTGGACAGAATCTGTGTTTTTCCAGCCACCATAAACTGTTACAACTCGAGTTTTCGGCTTACCTAATGCTGAAATGAAGCCGGAAATGGATGTTCAAAAGGTGGTTCGTGATCCTTGCGAGCTTCCTTGGATTCCTAAACAAGAATCACCCAAAAATACCAAGTGGTTTGTGAGATATGAACAAAAGAAGAGAGGGGGGGTACTGCTGGAAAATGCAGTTTCCAGTAGTGACCTTTGAAGGTTCAAAGCTTCTTACCGAGTCTTCCGGGCAGAGATCCGTTCAAGGCTTTCTACCACGGTTTAAGGATTTCTTCTAGCTTTCCAACGATATATAGGGTTCAAGATGTTCAGAGCAGCATTATAGAGAAAACGGGTTGCAAAGAGGCGGCTGTTTGGTGGCCTGCTGCTGTTCTTCGGCCGAGAGAGGAACAAGGGAGATTTGGATTGTGTTCTTGAATGTTTGTGGTGAATTTCAGCTGAAGATCTGATGGTGTATATTAATAATAGTGTAGGGGACATCATCCCTTAAGTTTAGGGATTGAAATCTTGCTAACTCCTCAAGATCTTGTCAAGTGAAATGGTCAAAGGTATGGTCTTTGTAATATTATAATGTGGGCAGATTTTGTGAAGGCTTTTAGGGACTTTGGTTGATCTTGCAAGTAACCAAGATTATGATGATGTTGGTGATGATGATGATACATGATCATGATACATATGGGTGCATGGATAATGGTTTATAAGATTTAATGTGGTGTTTGTTCCTTGTACATTAAAACTGAATGGGAAGAGGTTGGGGTTCGGCTTTGGGCTGCAAAAGGGAAGGTATTATGGTCATTTAATAAATATATTGGTTGTCCAAATGTAGTGCTAAGTTCAATCTTGGTTCGGGTCTTAAGTGGATAGTCGTTAGGACGAGTTGATCATCGAGTAAACAAGTTATGGAATTTATATTGGACTTGGGTATTATGAGCTTCTCTTAATTTATTTGGTCACCTATAAAGTATTATAGATGGTATGGAACCCGGTATTTATTTCGGTTCCCGGTATGATGTATATTTAAATTTAGCCCGGAGTTATATTCGGTTAAATAGTGCTCCATATTGTAATCTTTCATGGATTGTTTAAATTATTATCTTCATATTATTCCGACTAGTATACCTTTAATTCCTTCATAGTTTCATATCTTGATCGTCTCACTGTATAATGTATCATTGATTTGGCCGGTTCGGCGACTATATTCCATTATTTAAATGTTTATGGCGTTTTGGTCCTAATTAGGGAATTAGGACATTACTGGGCATGGTCTTACCATTACCCCTTATATTGGATCATAGATATATATTTAGCTTGATATATTTGTCACCTCTAAACTATTACTGGGCTATCTTCATCATATAGCCGTTCTCATCGGCACTTTATACAATCCTATAGGCATAACGACTGTTCTCGTCCACATTTCAAGTATACTATGGTTTATACCTCATATAAATTATATAAATAACACGTAATTTTGATCAATTATAAAGATTAAAGTATATGGAAAATTACCGGGTGTCACATTCTCCCCCTGTTGGAAGAATTTCGTCCCGAAATTTGTTGTTAGTTAACTGTTATAGTTGGGTCCGGGAAGAGGTGTGGGTCCTTCTTTCGAATTTGATCTTCTCTTTCCCAGGTAAACTCGGGTCCTCTTTTAGATTTCCACTGTACCTTCACTAACTTAATCCGACTTCTTCGTAGTTTTTGTTCTTTCCAGTCGGTAACGGCTATCGGTTCTTCAACAAAATGTAATTGTTCGTCAATATGTACTTCGTCTAGGGGTACGACTAAAGATTCATCGGATAGACACTTTTTAAGGTTCGACACATGGAATGTGTCATGTACCCCGCTAAGTTCTTCAGGTAGCTTCAACTTATAGGCCACGGGACCTATCCTTTCCAGGATCTCAAATGGTCCGGTATATCTTGGGCTGAGCTTGCCCCGCTTTCCAAACCTCGGAACTCCTTTCCATGGCGAGACCTTTAAAAGAACTTTATCTCCCACTTGGAATTCCAAAGGCTTGCGTCTCACATCCGCATAACTTTTCTGTCGATCGCGGGCCGTTTTCAGTCGTTCTTTTATTTGAAATATCTTGTCAGTAGTTTCTTGAATTAGTTCGGGACCCGTCATTTGTCTATCGCCTATTTCCGCCCAGCACAAGGGCGACCTACACTTACGACCATACAAAGCTTCGAACGGTGCGGCCTTTATGCTCGTGTGGTAGCTATTATTATATGAAAATTCCACCAAAGGAAGGTGAACATCCCAGCTACCACCAAAATCAATTGCACACGCTCTTAGCATATCTTCCAATGTTTGTATAGTTCGCTCGCTTTGGCCGTCAGTCTGGGGATGGTAGGCGGTACTCATATCTAATCGCGTGCCCAAAGCTTTTTGTAACGACTTCCAAAAATGAGACGTAAATCGACTGTCGCGGTCGGAAATAATCGAGACTGGGACTCCATGTCTTGACACGATCTCTTTTATATATAGTCTAGCTAACCGCTCCATCTTATCCGTTTCTTTGATAGCTAAGAAATGCGCGGATTTGGTTAGCCGGTTGACTATCACCCATATGGTGTCATAACCACCTGGAGTCCTAGGTAACTTCGTAATGAAATCCATCGAGATTTGTTCCCATTTCCACATGGGAATCTCGGGCTGTTGTAATAATCCGGATGGTTTCTGATATTCTGCCTTGACTTTTGCGCAAGTTAAACATTTTCCCACATAATTTGCTATATCACCCTTAAGATTAGGCCACCAGTAGTATCCCTTTACATCTTTATACATTTTATCTGCACCGGGGTGCACGGAATACTTCGTCTTGTGGGCTTCATCAAGTATTCTTTCACGTAATCCTCCCTTGAGAGGAACCCATATTCGGTTGACAAAGTACAGGGTACCGTCTTCTTTGGATTCTAAGTTGTCAACCATACCACGGAGACCCTCGTCTTTGATATTATCAGGTTTCAAAGCTTCTCGTTGGGCTTCGTGGATAAGGGTGGTGAGGTTCGTACTTATAGTTAGCCCTAAGACTTTAACACGTGATGTCTTCACCCTTTCTTTCCTGCTTAAAGCGTCTGCTACAACGTTCGCCTTTCCAGGGTGGTACTTGATTACACAATCATAATCATTCAATAATTCAACCCACCGTCGTTGCCTCATGTTTAATTCTTTTTGATCAAATATATGTTGTAGGCTTTTATGATCGGTGTAGATTGTGCAATGGGTGCCGTATAAGTAATGACGCCATATCTTAAGTGCAAACACCACTGCGCCCAATTCCAAATCGTGAGTGGTGTAATTTTTCTCGTGCACTTTGAGTTGTCGTGACGCATACGCGATGACTTGATTTCTTTGCATAAGGACACAATCAAGTCCTTGATGTGAAGCATCGCAATAAACTACGAGGTCATCCATCCCTTCTGGTAAGGCTAGAATAGGTGCACTGCAAAGTTTCTGTTTTAGCAACTGGAACGCCTTTTCTTGTTTATCTCCCCAATTAAACGACTTATCTTTCTGTGTGAGCGCAGTAAGGGGTTGTGCTATCTTCGAGAAATTTTCAATAAACCGTCGATAGTAGCCTGCCAGACCTAAAAATTGTCGTATTTCCGTCGGCGTCTTCGGCACTTCCCAGTTTTTAATGGCCTCTACTTTTGAAGGGTCAACATGAATTCCCTTCTCGTTGACGACATGGCCTAAAAAGTGTACTTCTCTTAGCCAAAAATCACACTTTGAAAACTTTGCATACAACTTCTCCTTTCTCAACAATTCTAAAATCAATCGAAGGTGTTGCTCGTGCTCTTCTTCGGTTCGGGAATAAATTAATATGTCATCTATAAACACTATCACGAACATGTCAAGGTAAGGTTTGCACACTCGATTCATTAAGTCCATGAACACGGCAGGTGCGTTCGTTAGCCCAAAAGGCATGACTAGAAATTCATAATGACCATACCTCATTCGGAACGCAGTCTTTGGTACATCGTCCTCGTGTATCTTCAGCTGATGGTACCCGGATCGTAGATCTATCTTGGAATAGAAACTAGATCCCTGTAATTGGTCAAACAAATCATCAATCCTCGGTAAAGGGTACCGATTTTTGATGGTCAGTTTGTTAAGTTCCCTGTAATCAATACACATACGGAACGAACCGTCTTTCTTCTTGACAAATAGTACCGGGGCTCCCCAAGGTGAGTAGCTCGGGCGTATGAAACCCTTGTCTAGTAGCTCCTGTAATTGATTCGATAGTTCTCGCATTTCCGAGGGAGCTAATCGATAAGGTGCTCGCGCTACTGGTGCAGCTCCTGGTACTAGATCGATTCGAAACTCCACTTGTCTTTGAAGTGGTAACCCTGGTAGATCTTCTGGAAAGACATCGGGGAAATCTCTTACTATAGGTATACTTTCTATCTTCCTTTCTTCATCCTTCTTCTCCACCACGTGGGCTAAGAAAGCTTGACACTTCTTTCGCAAGCACTTTCGTGCTTTCATACACGAAATTAACTTCATCACTGTGCCAGGTCTTTCTCCTTGAATAGTCAGCGTTTCACCACTTGCCAAGGGTATGCGGATTTGCTTGTCATAACAATTAACTTCAGCATGGTTCTTTGTTAACCAATCCATGCCTAAAACGACATCAAAACTTCCTAAATCTATCGGCAACAGATCTACGTTAAATTCATGTTCTCCCATCACTAGTACGCAACTTTCCACTATATCGTCTGATCGTAACTGTTTGCCATTAGCTAATTCTATAGTATAGGGCGTTGCTAATTTACTAGGTGCTAAACCAAGTAGGTCTTTAAATTCAGTGGATATAAAACTTAAATCCGCACCAGTATCAAATAACACAGACGCATAGTGGTTGTTAAGTAGGAACATACCAGTGACGACATTTGGGTCTTCCTTAGCTTCACCCACCCGCCCCGATAACAAAAGCCCTAGCTTGAGCTGTATTCTTCATCTGCGGACAGTTCTTGATAAAATGACCCGTATTTCCGCACCCATAACAAGCTCGTGGTGTCGTTTTCCCCGGTTCTTGCTTCACAACTACTGCACTATTCTTAATTCTACACTTAGCTTCCACATGTCCTCTCTTGTGACAATGCTTACACACAATACTTGAGCAGTCACCAACATGATAATACTTGCATTTGTCACACCACGGGTTTGACCCGTTATACGTCTTCCGTGGTTGATCCGTGGTCTGGGCGGCATACACTTTCACAGTTTATTGTTTCTTGACAGGGGGTTCTTTGGAACTTGACCCTTGATTACGAGAGGCCCAGCTCCTCTTGTGATTGTTATGGCGGCTGTTGCCGCGTTCGGAGAATGGTTGGCTTGCTTCCTTCTGAGTTGGCTTTCCTAGGGTGCCAGCTCGTACTGCATCTTCTGTCAGACTCAGACCTAGTTCAACAGCCTCGGCCATGGTCGCAGGCCTAGTGGCCGTGATTGGTCCCCTGATAACTGTTGCTAATCCTCAGATGTACCTTTCAACTCTCTTTTCTTCAGTGGTGGCCATATGAGGAACTATTCGGCATAGCTCGTGAAATCGCGTGTTATATGCTGTGATGTCGGCTCCCTTCATGGTGAGCGTCCAGAACTCATTTTCCAACTTCTGCATCTCAGTCCTTGGGCAATATTTCTTTTCCATCATCTCCTTTAACTCTTTCCAGGTCTTACCATAGGCCACGTCTCGGCCTAGGGTTTGTACTTGTAAATTCCACCACGATAGGGCTTCATCTTGAAACATACATGTCACGTACAACACTTTCTGTTTTTCTGTGCATCCACTGATTGCTATCACAGATTCTGTCTTCTCGATCCAACGGATAACTCCTATGGCTCCTTCCGTTCCCTTAAAGGACCACGGTTTGCATGTCATGAAAGTTTTGTAGGAACATCCTCGTTCCTCACCGCCAGTCTCTGGAGCTACATTTTCAGTGTTTGCGGAATTCCTTCGTTCTTGACTTGAGTCGCCCCTACTGGCTTCGTAGGCGGCTATCGCTTGTGCTATGACTTCTTGTAATTGCGCAGGTGTATTAGGTAAACTGTCGTTCCTTCTCCTTGGCATTTTCCTTCAAGTTGAGAATAAGAAGGATCGGTTAGTATTGGCATCACGCTTGTATGTAAGTAGTTGTAGGGTTCGATACTTATTACATTCACACCCATATATTTGCTTATAGTCATACTTATTAATCATATACTTGCATACATAGATTTTATTATTACATCTCATTATACCACATCGTATACTCATACTCATATATCATAAACATAACTTCATTACATCAAAAGAGTTGATTACATAAGTTTATGTTTAAGTCTACTACAAACTCCTACAACATACAAGCGTTTTGCCAAAAGATCGGATCGTAGTCCGTAATATATTACTTCCCATACATATGATTACTACCCGCTAATACTAGTCTATAGTCGCTTCATGGCATCGGTGGTGGCGGTGGTGGAAACACGTCTCCCAAAAAGGCTTGAATTGTCTTAACCTCATTCTCCAATTTCATCACCCTTCGTTCGGCGGCAGCGGCCCGCCTCGCTCCCACATCAGCTAAGTGCAATGCATCTCTTACCATATGCTCCAACTTTAGCACTCTCATCCTTGCGTCCGAGATCAAGTCATAGTGGTTATCAAGGCGGAGACTGGTCTCACAGGCCTTGCCTTTCACGCTCTCCATAAACACCTCGACCCTCTGCTCCCAATCCATGAGCCATTCATCAAGGGCCTTTCTCTCAGCCTCGGCGGCTGCTGCGGTCGGTGGTACGGGGACCTCTGTATCATCGGAGGTAGCACGCCCTTGGGGGCGTGAGGACTCGCCTACCTCATGTATAGTCCGGGGCACCTCATCGTCGGAGTCCGTGGCATACCTTTTCAGCCCGGCGGCTCGTATCTCCTCGGAGGGCACTGCAGCCAGCTCCTCCATCTCCTCAAGGTCGTCGTCGTCATAAGTTACCTTGTCGTCCTCATCGAGCCTAATTACCTCGGTAGGCTCGTCATCGGAGATCTCTATAGGATCATCAGGAATTGGAACAACGTCGCTCATATGGACACTGCTGCTATCAGTGTTAGAGTCAGAGTCGGAGTCGGAGTCAGTGATGGCTAGGCCATGATATGGATCATTGTTCGGGAAGGCCATCGCTGAAAGGATTAAGGTTTAATTAGTGATAATATCGCTTTTTTTTATTTCTATCCCTTATTTTGGTCATTCCTATACTAGACCATTAGTTGCGATAAAGGTGTCGTGAAGACACGTGCACTCTCGTGTAATGCAAGTTTTGAAAACATGTCATGCATGAAAAACGTTTGCATGAGGGAATCTAAGGGGTTATAGCCTAGACTCAGAGTTGAATCCTAGTTCGCTATAACCATGGCTCTGATACCAGTCTGTCACACCCGGTCCATAGGCGGAAACAACCGGTGTGCGACTCATGAAAGGTTTTCGAGAGCGCGGTTAAGCAACTACTATATGATAAAATACATGAGGATTTCATTCATAATATAAGTTTTACAAAAATATCCATAAAAAGGTTTACATATAACATATTGAGATTTCACAGTTATGTCCTGCCGAAGGGAGATATAACCGTGAAAACTCCAAAATATAAAATCCTCATACATGAAATTTCCATAGTTAAACATAAAACCGTAGTGAGACACCGTGACCTCTCCACGTAGCTAAATACCTGAAAGACACGTAAAATAATTTAATCAGTATAAACTGAGTGAGTTCACAAGTTTTGTGACTCGATAAAATGCTTTATAATATGATTCTCATAACGTCATGAATGCAGTATCCATGACTTGCAGTGTAACGTGAATACATGAGTTCGTAACCATTCCTTGACTATATAGATACACCATAAAGCCCCACATAACATCCCACGAGTCCACGAGGGAATAAATAAATCGGAAAACTAAGCACCCGTCTTATAAAGTGGCGCGACCACTTACGAGTGGGTTGGTCAGACCAGTAGTACTACCCGTAGAGTTCCTCGGCTATAGTTGCCTATAGTTTATGGTTACAATATATACCGGGGACTTTATGTACCATGAGCGCGCCAAATATCTCATGTACACGCACATTGTAAATCAAGATATACACCATGATAAAACATATTTAAACACGTGTCCCTCGCCCCGAAAACAGTTTAAAACATAGTGAAAATAGTGAAAATAGGGGTTGTGAGACTCACCTTAAATGAGGAATAATGTTCCGTTATACTTGGTGAGTTTCCTGTATTATATCGTATACGTATGCACTTCAGTACATAATATATAACTATTAATACTTAGCCCGATACATACTTATGAGGTGACGGTATATATGTATACTTTTTATACATTAGCGATACGGACGTTAGACAACGTCTTATACTTGTTATGTATATCCGTTATATCCTCTTTATATATATATCCTCCGAGCATTAGGGAATGCTCGATACAAATTTTTCGTCGGTAATCATGACGTTCGTGACATGCTTTAGCCTAATAGGTTTTGGAGCTCTCATCGTTAGTCCCCAGGTAGGTAACGGGCCCATCTATGATATATTCAGTTACCAGCCTAGATAGGACGTCCCGACTACCGGCACCTCCACCCTTCCAGTTACTCGCAATGTCCATCACAAAAACCCGTATTTTATATTTACACTTGTGGCACATATATAGGAATATATGTGTATTAATTGTATATATCATTTCTTCATGTATATGATAAGTATTATTAGTATTTTCGTCTTCGTAACATTTAGTTATCTTTTACTTTTATAACTCTTATACACATCCTTTGTTTTTATAACATTATACATGGGTATTTTCATTTGCGTATATAGGAATATACGTGTACCTTGGATTTTTACCCGTACCATTGTCGTTATATTTATTTCCATGTTTTGGTGCAAGGGTTGCACTTTATGTTTAAGGTTCACTTTCATTTATACTTTCATTTTTTATTACTAGTGTTCCTATTATTATTATTATTATTATTATTATTATTATTACTATTATTTTTACTTTTATGACAAACTCGATACGGTTTTTAATACGTTAGTTATACCCTTTTTAAAGTTTAACATAACCAAAATTCCATCTTTACATTTATATCATCTTGTTTATTTAAAAGTGGGTTTTACTACTCAAGATCATTTTTACCTTAACTAGGTGTTCTATTAACCTTAATCTTCCTTAAACACCCTTTAAATCCTTTATATCTTTTACTTAACATGATTTATCCTTAATTATATGTCATTTCAACACACTTCAAGTTTATGTTTATGTCTAATCACCTCATTATGTATACGTATCTTAGGCTTAGTCCATGTTTTTCTACTAAACATTTTATGGCATTAGTACCTTGGGAATGTCGGTTTTTGAGCGATTTAAGACGAGATCCAAGTTCCTTGACGTTAACCACGATGTTAAGAGTCTACATTATGTTCAAATAACATGAAATAGGTGGATTAGGGTCAAGTAAAATGATGAGACCGTGGCTGGACAGAATCTGTGTTTTTCCAGCCACCATAAACTGTTACAACTCGAGTTTTCGGCTTACCTAATGCTGAAATGAAGCCGGAAATGGATGTTCAAAAGGTGGTTCGTGATCCTTGCGAGCTTCCTTGGATTCCTAAACAAGAATCACCCAAAAATACCAAGTGGTTTGTGAGATATGAACAAAAGAAGAGAGGGGGGGTACTGCTGGAAAATGCAGTTTCCAGTAGTGACCTTTGAAGGTTCAAAGCTTCTTACCGAGTCTTCCGGGCAGAGATCCGTTCAAGGCTTTCTACCACGGTTTAAGGATTTCTTCTAGCTTTCCAACGATATATAGGGTTCAAGATGTTCAGAGCAGCATTATAGAGAAAACGGGTTGCAAAGAGGCGGCTGTTTGGTGGCCTGCTGCTGTTCTTCGGCCGAGAGAGGAACAAGGGAGATTTGGATTGTGTTCTTGAATGTTTGTGGTGAATTTCAGCTGAAGATCTGATGGTGTATATTAATAATAGTGTAGGGGACATCATCCCTTAAGTTTAGGGATTGAAATCTTGCTAACTCCTCAAGATCTTGTCAAGTGAAATGGTCAAAGGTATGGTCTTTGTAATATTATAATGTGGGCAGATTTTGTGAAGGCTTTTAGGGACTTTGGTTGATCTTGCAAGTAACCAAGATTATGATGATGTTGGTGATGATGATGATACATGATCATGATACATATGGGTGCATGGATAATGGTTTATAAGATTTAATGTGGTGTTTGTTCCTTGTACATTAAAACTGAATGGGAAGAGGTTGGGGTTCGGCTTTGGGCTGCAAAAGGGAAGGTATTATGGTCATTTAATAAATATATTGGTTGTCCAAATGTAGTGCTAAGTTCAATCTTGGTTCGGGTCTTAAGTGGATAGTCGTTAGGACGAGTTGATCATCGAGTAAACAAGTTATGGAATTTATATTGGACTTGGGTATTATGAGCTTCTCTTAATTTATTTGGTCACCTATAAAGTATTATAGATGGTATGGAACCCGGTATTTATTTCGGTTCCCGGTATGATGTATATTTAAATTTAGCCCGGAGTTATATTCGGTAAAATAGTGCTCCATATTGTAATCTTTCATGGATTGTTTAAATTATTATCTTCATATTATTCCGACTAGTATACCTTTAATTCCTTCATAGTTTCATATCTTGATCGTCTCACTGTATAATGTATCATTGATTTGGCCGGTTCGGCGACTATATTCCATTATTTAAATGTTTATGGCGTTTTGGTCCTAATTAGGAAATTAGGACATTACTGGGCATGGTCTTACAATTACCCCTTATATTGGATCATAGATATATATTTAGCTTGATATATTTGTCACCTCTAAACTATTACTGGGCTATCTTCATCATATAGCCGTTCTCATCAGCACTTTATACAATCCTATAGGCATAACGACTGTTCTAGTCCACATTTCAAGTATACTATGGTTTATACCTCATATAAATTATATAAATAACACGTAATTTTGATCAATTATAAAGATTAAAGTATATGGAAAATTACCGGGTGTCACAGGTCCCTTTATCAACTCTTGACTCACGGGATAGCCACCGAAGGTGACCGAGGCGACTAAATATTAAAATTTCTTTAATTCTTTCATTGAAAATTATGTCGGCCGCCTAAGTTTGAAGGGCACATATTATTATGTGGTTGGTCCTATTGTCTACCTGTAGACACATAGGATGGCGATTTACCTGAAAACTGAAGGTAACTGGGGTGATTGAATTTAAGGTTGTCTTTAGGGTTACCATCTAGGAAGTGATAATAGTATTCAGCTAAAGCTTATTTATTAGCTTCTTAAAAATTAAAAAAAAATGATCCAATCTTTGAGAAATGATAGATAAATTGATTATGTGTGCCTAACGTGTGAAGTTATAAGGTTAAAAAGGTCGTTTGATAAGTCATTGATGTGTATGGTAGCTTTCTATGATAAGTAAAAGTTTAAGGTGATATAAACTAAATCTGCTAAACGTATTGTGGAGACTCATTTTGAAGATGTTTGCATGTTCCTAGATACATCTCTCCGAATGATAGGAAGAAAAGTAATTACTCAGTCATACATGAGCCCATTAGTGTCTTGATCGCCAAAAACTTATAAAAAAAAGAAGTAAAAATTACTACAAATTAATTATTTTTATAAGCTTAAAGGGGCACCAGGGAACTACAGGGGTGGGGCGCACAAGTCCTAAACACCCTGAATGTAAGGCTTGTAAGTCCGGATGGCATGTAAGTCCAACGTTCAACCCTAAAGCTTAAAATATTCTTTTGTAAAAAAATTCTTTTGATCAAGAACTAGGGGGTTGGAGTCAAATTGGGGTGATATGAGGAAAGCCAAATAAGCCTTGAGAAGAGATAGGGGGAAATATAGGTCCATAAGTGATGTCCATGTAAGCTTTATGCCTAATTGAACCTAATCATATCACTGGCGCAATGAAAATCATACTAAGTTTTTAAATACATGCTATCAACCTTCTCAGTATGTCAAAATAATGCTGAAAATGGATCATTGTGAAAGTGCCTTAATCAATATATGTTCGGATCTTTTCTAAAAAAGGGGGGTGCTTGTTTTCAAATAGCTGAAATTTGATCCCAATATATGTTAATTTTCTAAAAAAAGGGATCATTGTGAAAGTGCCTTAATCAATATATGTTCGGATCTTTTCTAAAAAAGGGGGGTGCTTGTTTTCAAATAGCTGAAATTTGATCCCAATATATGTTAATTTTCTGAAGGCTGAATAGGTAAATTATTTTTGTTTTTGTTTTATTTTAGTTTTTAGTCTAACTTTATTTTTATTTTTAAATTTTCACCTCATATTTACTTGTGTCGAAACAAATGTCTTCAAGAAATCAATTTTTAATCGGGATTATTTCTCAAAATGAGTGTACCAGTTCTTTGGACCAACGGGTCCTGGTTCCTAGGTAGGTTAGATAGGCCTAAAGGGTGGGTTCTCTCTAAGCCCAATGGATTTCCTTATTCTCGGTCAGATCATGTTGGCCCAGCGAACTCAGTTTATGTGAGTTCTCGGCTCCAAGTAGATTGTTCTCGGCTATGTGTTCTCTGTAAGTAAATATTTTCGACTCAGATTGATGTAACCAGGTAGCTTAAAAGGCACTCATTACTACTTATTGATCATTCTTGAAACTAGCAACTTCCATTATTTTCCAAAAACCTTCGAAATCTTCATCATCTAATCTCACACCTACCAGCCGCCATCAATCTCTTCTCGTCCCTTTATAGTTTCAAGTGGATTTCCTTTAAAAGGTAATGGAATCTACCCAATGTGTTTCCATAATCAGTATGGTTGTGGATTTACGGTGATGACTGTTTGGAATATTAGATGTAGTCGGTTCATGGGTTTGGTAAGTTCATTTTATTTCTATTGAAGTTACTAAATGTTGTTTTAGTCATCATTTGTAGTTACAGTTGGTCATCAATGGTGATTGGAAATATGGGGATGACGATGAAAAGTATTCTCAAGTTTTCGGTTTGGACTGATCAGATTCTCCTGATAAACCAGAGAGATATTCGGCTTGAAGATAACTTGAAGCATTCTCGGTTAAACCGTGATCGAGGATTTGTTGGTTTTACCGAAGATACATCGTATTTGACGTTTTTGAGTCAATCAAGTCTAATGTTTGTTGCTGTTCTCATTAACAAAGTCATGTTCATCTACTTCTGTTGGGAAGTAGAATGACTTATGCTGGATTACTAGCCGGGGTTCATATTATCAGAATAAAGGCACTAAACGAGACACTCAACTTCCAAGTGTCTGTTTAGAAGCCACAGTACATACGCCGGATGGCAGAAGTGAAGGCATAGAAGCATGAAAGATGTCTTCGGTTGGCAATTTTTTTTTGAAAGTTTGAAATCAAGCAATAAACCAAGGGGGAGAATGCTGGGTCGTATTTTTGTGGTTTATGCTTGTAATTTGTGGTTTTAATTTTGGGCTTTTGTATGTAAACTGAGATCTGTTGATCTCGGTGGGCTTTAGTTCTGGTTGGGCCTAGTTGGTAGGTTATATATAGATGATATACTCTAAAATATGCATAAATTATAATTAATATTTCCTACATTTTGGATTAGTTTCGAGCTACTTTTTGTTTAACAACGTTCTAAGTAAGTTCATATTTAAATTATATAGGTTTTAAGAAAAAAAATGATTATGTATTATTATCAATTGTTTATATATTGTGAGGTTTATAAAATAAAGGATGCTCATCTAATTTGAATGTATTGATCCGTATTGAATGATTGAAAAAAGGAAAGGAGTAACCTAAATAATATAGTTAATTTATGTTTGCAGTTAATAAAAAGAAGATCATGATTCGTTCAATCAATTAAAATTGCAAACGACGAATGTGCACTAATACTTGATTGGGCTGGGCCACCAAAAGTTAAAATAAGAAAAGGTTGCAAGGTCAGAAGGAATGAGGGAGGAGTTTTCTTTGTTGTTCGAAAAAAAAGGAGAGCCGTGAGATAGAAAGTCAGACGCAAGAGGGAGAGCCCTACTACCTTGAAGAGAAAAAGCTATTGGTTTGAGCAGAGAACGTCCGGGTCAAACACCTACTCATCGAAACATCATTATAATTTTTTTTTGACCAAAATTTAACACGCTCATTTATCATTAAAATCAAAACGATTACAATAAAGTGGCAGGCAAACGGGCAACAAGCTGCGCCGCAACCCCCTTTTGAATAGCAAAACCAATTCTACTAAAAACAAAGCGTTGGGTCGTAGGAAACGACAAAGTACCATGAACGACACGCTGAACCCTGTTTAGAAAATTCACGGCCTCCGGGGCCAGAAACCCAAATGTATCAAAAGCAAAAGGGAGAAACACATGTTGATTTTCTAAACAGGTTTTCTCGTGTTTGGCAACTTTGCCCGATTCGGCCTTCAACGCAGCCTGAATTTATTTGGTTTTCGTTATGAATTCATTATTTGAACCTATTTATTTTCTTTTGTCCTTGAGTATGGTTGTTGGTTAAACCCTTATACCACCTAGGTTTATGATGAACTTTTGTTGATATTGGATTTTAGTTTGGACTTTGCTTTTGTTATGGTTTATGATTAAGTAAGAGGTTTCTTGTTTTTCATTCGATGCATATATGTGCTTAGGATTGTTTGGTAAATTTTATTGTTTCACAGTTTCCTTGGTGATTGTTTGTTATATAATAGGATTCTGTTAGGTCATCTACTGTGTGTTTTTGACTAGTTTCTGGTTGATTTGCAATAAGGCCATAGGAACAATATTAATAAATCAAATAGATCTAAGTGTGCCGCTAATCTAAATAGCTGAGAGGTGATAGATTATATGATAAGTCTTGGTTGTTTAAGATTGCTAGATTTAGTTCTTCGTAAGGAGTCCGTCTAGGTTTGATTTTTCAGCCTTGTTTATCTAGTCGAGTGAATACTTTAAACTACCTTTGATTTCCGTGCTGTAAGGTAGGATTTCTTATTGAGGTACTTGTCATAAAATAATTAGCGACCGTAAGCGAGTCTAATTAAGCTGGTGTTTTTAAGAACTTAATAGAATCCATAGGTGTCTTCTTGAGAAGGGTCAGGGGCCCTATTTGGGTTTTCTTTAAGTGAATAATTTAATATCCCAGTTCCATAACTTAGCATTTTCCAACTATTTGATTACATTAGGGATTCTAGCCTAGGTGGTTGCTTGTCATCATTTGAATTAAGTCTAGGTTTAAGTCATCTTTAAGTCTTAGTGATTAATTTAATATTAGCTTTTAGTAAAACCCCCCAATAATAATAAATAAATAGTCGCATCTGTAGTTGAGTCTAATTTAGCTAGTTTACGTAATTTAAAGAGTCTCGTGGGTTCGATATCCGGACTTATTTAGCTGTACCAGAGTCGACCGGTTCACTTGCCAGTTAGTAGTTTTAGTTAAGTTAAGAGTCTAGAATTATTACTTAGTGTCTAGATTAGCGTTTATTTTGTTAATAAATTAATAACTACTTTTAGCACATCAATAGAATATATGTTAACGGTTGTAGGGTTGTTCATTTTGTTAGTATTCAACCTGTGTAAGTTATTAAGGGCTTAAGAACCCAACGTATAATATACATGTGTTTTGAAGCCTCTTTATCGTGTTTGGTGTGTTTCTCTGTTTGTTTTACGTGTGTTATTGTGTGTTGCATAGAATCGGCTTGGGATTAGCTTCCACCTAATCATCAAGTATATTGATATCACATTGAAAAATCCGTCAAGGGACTTATAGTAATCTTCCCTTGTTACGGCACAATGGGCGCCTCGTTGGCCATTAATGGGTTCGGGAAATAGAAATAATTTTGATTATTGGTATGTGTCGGAAGTTTGCTATGGTAAATGATGCAGCCGGTCATTTAACTAAGTAGTGTTACGTTGGTTGGAGAATCTGGTTAGGCTATTTGGGTTGGGGCAGATAAAAGGATGATTTGAGAGTTAAGGTGAAAATTTATTATTGAATCATTTTGTCTCGCTGAGGAATTGGACAAGATTGAGAAGGGGTTCATGGTATTGGAGGCGGGTGAACTGTCTAACAGGGAATACTCGAATAAGTTTAAGCAGTTAGCTCATTTGTGTCTTGAATTGATTACTCCCTTAAATAAGAGGATTAGAATGTATGTGAAAGGTTTATCGGGAATGATTACACGGGTGCGCTGACCACCAAAATAATTACTTACCGTTCCATAGTTGTATTAGCTTGTACCTTGAATGTGTGGATAGATGATTTTGGTCATGGCAATGATGATAATCGTTTTAGAGATGATAATGTTGCACCGACAAAGGTTGGAACGCTTGTTGTTAGAGAAAGTTATGTGGACACCTGAGAATCCGAGGACTTCGATGAAGATCACCATTAGTCGTTCCGGCGCAGCAGGATTCGAGGACGAATCCTAATGTAGGGGGTAGACTTTGTAGCGCCCGTAATTTTCCATAAAGTAGGAACACTTGTATAGTTTGGTGCAATTGATGACTTTGTTATCTTGTCAGTAGGAGGGCTCACGGTAATATTTAAAAGTGTTATTAATTAGCTTTGGGAGCAAGGAGCATCTTCTAGCAAACTAAAGGGTCCAAAGGTGTTTAATCCAAAAGATTAAAATCTAAAAGGTCCTAACCCTAGTCAATGATTAGAACATTCTGCACTTTTTCTCCATTTTTTTTTGGATAAATAAAGGACTTCCAAGGCTACTCCAAGTCTATTCAAGCCATGGGAGAATGATTTGAGGTAAAGATAATGAAAGGGTTTAACCTAAACAAAAGCCAACAAATTTTCAAGGTTTTACGACCACTGTTTACGTCACCATCGACAGTTTCAGAGGAGACCGATGGCAGCGATGGTCAGGTGGTAGAGCTTGGCGACACGGTCGCGTGGATATACTATTTGCTCGATTTCAAGTTCGTATGACCAAGTTATAAGCAAAACAAAAAAAGGTTTACGTTCTGGCTGACATTTCATGTTGTCGGCAGACTGTTTGATTTGCGGTGACGCTGGGTGGCAGTTTACCATGGCAGGAACTGGTGGCTTTGGTGGGCTCGTTGAGACAAATGCATGGATATATTATTTGCCCAAAACAGAGTTCGTTTGATAGGGTTTCGAGCGATTCGATTGATAACGCATAAAACCAAATGAACCTGGAGGCTGATTTTGGTTTTGGTAGCTGTGGGAGCGGAGGTAGCCCGTGATTGTAATTTCCTAAGGTCCTGCATGCCTTGATGAGTTTGTGGATATGTGATTCGCGTGAATCGGAGTTTGTATGATCAACTTATACTCGAAGGTATGACTCCATGAGTCTTTTATGTATTGTTTGGTATGATCATGGTACGTGTGAAAATTTTTTGCGAATGATGTTTGAGGACGTTTTTCAGTAACATTGTTTATAGGTTATTTATACGTGAACGGACGCGTCGGTTATGCGAATTGCAAACTTTGTGAAGGTTTAAATTAAGGATTTTCTTCTGATAGCTCCTAAAGGTATGTATGTATCGTTATGCTTGAATTTCATAGTCATTAGATTTGATTTGGTCGGTTAATTGCAAAGATTTAAACTAGTGTTTCAGTTCGACTAGATTTGGGGATTTTGTGATCGTGTGTTGTGTGACCAAATTTACACCCTATTTAGTTCCTAAACTCTGATGATGACTTATTGCATTATATTTTAAGACTTTTTCATGATTTGGGGCTGAATTGGTTGGCAATCACACTATCGAGTTCTTAGCGCATGAATTCGACATCTTTGAATTGAACCAGATGAAGTTATGTAATCCGTTACACAACGATTGTAATTGGCTGATGATTTGATGTAATAAGAAGTATTAGGGGTGGGGTGCTATAAATGAGTTGTTTGAGGAGAGGGCTTCGGGTTTGTTTAGTCTTGTTAAAATGTTCATTTATAATTTAAGTTTGGGATAGTTTAGAGATTTTGCTATTCGTGTGTTATGTGATAACACTTATAACCAATTTAGGTCCTAAATCCTTATGACGACTTGTTGTTTTGTATTTTATCACTTTCTATGATTTGGGGCTGAATTGGTTAATAATCACACTATCGGGTTTTTAACTCACGAATTCAGTATCCTTGATTTGAAACGGGTATAGTATTGCAATCCGTTGTTCACAAATTGTTTTAGTTGCTGGTACAAAGTAACATTTAAGTTATTAGGGGCTGATGCTAAAGGTTTTTATATGAGAGAGGGCCTCTGGTCAGTTAAACTTTATCAGAACATTATTTTCAAGTAAACAACCACTTATGGTGTTCTTAAACTGTAAGATGATAATTAAAGTCGGAAAACGGGTCGAGTTGTTGTTAAATGGTTGAATCAGGTCTTCGGGTACTTAGAATTGTTTTTGGGAAACTCTTAGGATATTAATAGATGAATGGGTCGCGGGCTATACCAACTTCTGTTGGGAGTTATTGACCCATTTGGCTCGTTTGACTATTTAAAACTATCATAAAGCTAGAGAATGGAATATTCATATATATTATTACTACGTGGCAAGTCTTGATTGTTTTGTGTTGCTTGATGGTTATTATACTTGCCTATGGACTTCATTGGCACGCAGGTTAGTTTCATGATGCCCCTTTTTAAATATTTTTTATGTTTTGGGCTAGTATGCACACCTTATTAAGTTATTACATGTTTAAACTAATTAGATGATGTTTCATAGACTTTACTATATTTGTATTTTTTTATACTTATAATATATATATATATAGTCTATGCTTGAGGATTTTATTTAGTTGACGTTTGACTAAATTGTATGTGTGTGTGGCCATCGATGTGAATGTTTTGTTAAGCCGTGACCGGGTCAAATAGAGGATAAAAATTCCTTATTCCCTTTTTACGGGTTAGGTGAGGAGTCCCCTAACAGTTTAACTATCCATGGGGCAAGACGATAAATTACTCGAGTCCTTGACTTCGTGTTTAGAGACTTGAGGTGAAGAGGCCCGTGTTACGTGCTTGACATTATTTATAGAATGCTAGTCGAAGACCATAGTCATTTTATTGGATTTTTTACATTATTTATAGAATGCTAGTTAAAGATTATGACATTTTATATCGAGTGAGTTTTATGACATGCAATTTATTTATCATGATTTAAATATTTCCACTGCGTAGACTTGAGTTTTGAAGTAAATAAAAGTACAATTTGTTTCAAAATAATTTATTTTCGATTTATATCTTGTTATTACTTTATATGCAAAAGTTGAGTTAAGGGACTTTTATGTTCGAATTTAACAAGTAGAGGGACTTTTATATGCAAAAGTTGAGTTGAGTGACTTCTATGAGCAAAAACAGAAAATATATTGGTTTTTTTTTGTATTTGCCTTTTGTGTGTGTGTGTGTGTGTCTATATATATATATGGGTAGTTTCATTTGAGAACTCAAAAAAAGTTAAGAACTTTTAGGAACTCTTAAAAACCAAATATTTTTTTAACTTTTTTTATATATTAACATTATTTGAGACTTTTTTTTATCATATTTATAAAAAAAAAATTTGATTACATATATAAATCACAAGTTACACATGTGTAAAATTTATGTGATAAAAATTTACATATGTGTAAAAAAAAACATAGATATGCGTAAAAAAACTAATTTTCATAATTGTAATTGTAAATATAGATATCAAAAGTGATAAAGCTATACTTAAATAACATTAACCTACAAAAATTTTTACAAAAAAACGTTAGTTATTAAGAGTTCCTTCAATTTCTTAAATAATTTAAGAATTCTCAAATGATACTAATCCTCTCTCTCTCTCTCTCTCTCTCTATATATATATATATATATATATATTAATATAGTATTAATAGTGTTATTAACTAATCACTAGTTGAATTTCATGTATTTCGAGCCATTATTAAGTTTAAAAAAAAAGTTTAGGGACCAAATGTGTCAAAGTCCAAAATTTGAAAAATCTGAACTCGTCGCGTAGCGTGACAGGCTCAGAATTCTCAATGGATACATTTGGGTCGCGCTACACAATGGATCAACCACAGGCCATCGCGATACGCGACCAAAGTCGCTGTTACGAAATTTTGTTTCAAAACGAGCATTTAATCCAATTCATAACCAATTTAATTAGTTTTTTTGATTACCTGTATTCTGAATCCATTAACACCCATTGATAATTTCCTTTATGTTAGAATTACAAATTTATGGTTTCATTCAAAATTTTTAAGACTTGTTAACTCAATTTAGTTCCTTGATCAACTTAATCAAGTTGAAACATCCATGGCTCATTTTTCCCTATAAATTGAGCTCATTTATATTCTTCTTACTTTGCTATATCCACAATTACGAAAGTCCTAGTTCATGAGCTCTCTTTGGTGTTCTTACTTAAGTTTGACTCCAAAAAGCCAAACCGCTTCAAGTTTCAAATTTACTATTTCATCTTTTGTTCACTCATCGGATTAGTCGTGTTCTTTTTCCCTGCATGTTTTTCTTATTTAGGATGTAATACTAGGTTGAAAATATTTAACAATGCTGTTCGTCCGACAAAAACGAACTCAACTCTTTTATGCTTCTTTTGATCAAACTTTGGGCATGTTATGCATAAAACTTTTTATGACATAATCAAAGGAATAACATCTTATCATGAAGGAAATGAACCCTTCATGAAAAAGGGTTCGGGTCCGATTAAAAAACAAACCGCTCGCTTAAATTTAGTTTCTTACATTTTAGGCCTGCTTGACTTTTTTGAAAGGGCCAAATCATAAAACTTGATTAGAAATATCAAAACTCGATTCTTGAATAAAAATTACTAACTAGAGAAATTTGCGGGAAAACATAACCAAAGACTATTTTAGTGAAAAATATATATTTTCTAACAAGACTTAATAACTCCAAACTTTGAGCAAGAACCTTCGCCAACTTTATTTTTTTCAACCTTCTGAACATTGTTTGAACATAGAATTTATTTTCTAGGGCCGCTCATCAGACCGAACTTGTTTGTTTAAACACGCTTACGTGTTTAATTCAACTTCACTCGTGTAACTCCATCAAGCGAGTATTCATACCCCTTTTTACTATTTTATTTTGGGGTGTAGCATGTTATAAATCTTTATCGTTAGTTTTTTTTATTATCATTTCAAACCGATTCACATTAATGTCAAGCATGCTAATATTATTTCTTTCATATCGTTTATGGTCATCATACGTTGATGTGCATAAGTGATGCATAAAAATACAACAATTAATCAAACAAGCACAACGAGTAATAAAAACCTAGAATACCCTAAACCAAACCACTAGCAGCAGACAAGCGAATCTATCGGGTGTAGAATAGTTATGGAAAGTCCAAAAATATTGAATCCTAGAGACACTTATTAAATTAACAAGACTAAATTCTAAAAGCTAATTAAATTAATAATTAAAAAAAAGATTAATTTTAGATATTTATTTATTTTATTTTAAACTAATAACTAATTAAACTAATTTTAAACTTGTAAATTAAATTTAAAACTTTAAGAGTTACACAAAAATAATAACTAAGAAAGACGTTACCTAGGCCTTTCTTTTCTCTCGAACGAAAAGTAGTCACACAAAAGTAGTTCTCCTTTTGTTTTGTTGATTCCACATAAAATAATAATATTGCTATGCTTTTGCGGCTGTCGTGTGTCCAAGACAAAAAACCCTTTTTCAATAATTGCCCCTCAATAATTCCTTGCCCACCTTGCGAGCATTAATCCAGCCCAGGTCCAATATTAAACAAAGCCTATTGCATTTTAATTGGTTTTGTGTTGCCTAACTAGATTCCATCGTCAATTTTCTTTTTATTCTTGGGCCCACTTTAAAACCTTTGTAATATGTACATAAAATCTTTTAAATTGTAATTAGCCCAAGTAGTGTTTTCGAGAGTATCACCTGACTTAAAATCATATAGCAATCTAATTATTTAAGTTTGACAAATA